>NC_084478.1:44010950-44313981 GCF_027409185.1 Cynocephalus volans | reverse complement strand
AAGTTGATTATTACAAGGTAAAATGCATATTGTATTCCCTAGAGCAGCTACTTATAAATAACTAAAAGATATTGCTAAATTATTAAAGGAATCAAAATGTTACACTAGAAAATATTAATTTAATGAAAAAAAGTGGCAAAGGAAAAATAGAGAAACAAAAAAATGATACATATATAAGAAAACAAATGAAAGATGCAAATTCAGTCATACAAATAATAACATTAAAGATCCACATACATGTCATCTATGGAAGACACATTTTAGGTGCAAATTACAAGACTAAAAGGAAAATTATGGGGAAAATATACCACACAAACTACAACCATAAAAGAACTAGAGTGGCTGCACTAACATCAGATAAAATAGACTTAAAAAAAATTCCAAAGATAATAGATATTTTAGAGTTATAAAAGTTCTGTCTATGAGTAAGAAATAACAAATATAAGTATATATGCACATAAAAGTAGAGCCCTAAAATACGTTAAACAAAATTAGCAGAGATGAAGGGAGAAATAAGGCAATTGGACAATAGCAGTTTGTGACCAATATTCCACTACTAATAATGGATAAGCAGAATATCAACGAGGGTAAAAAACAGTGTAAACAAACTTGAGCTAACATTAATAAAACACTGTGCCCCACAAAATCATAGTACACATTCTTCTAAAAATACTTGAAATATCTGCATAGACAAATATTGGATAGGCAATATTATAGAATATAATACAATCCTCAATAAATTTAAAAGATTTGAAATTTTACAAAGTATGTTCTCTGACCATAATTGAATGAAATTAGAAATGAACAGAAAAAGGAAAAAAAGCAAAAATTAGAAAGTTCACAAACATGTGGAAATCAAACCACACATACCCAAATAACCAGTTAGTCAAAGAAGAAATCCCAAGGGAAATTAGGGAAAAAAAAATCTTTAAGGAGAGCAGAAATGAAAACACAAAATAACAGAACTTATGAAATTAAGCTAAAGTGGTGCTTAAAAAAATTAAGTCTCATTTTATAGATGAGGAAACTGCAACACATGATACGCTAAATATAGCTAGTAAACAGCAGAGATAGGGTTTGAAGCCAGGCAGATTCACCTAAGCCCACATAGGATTGCTACAAAAAATTAATGAAATAATCCCTTTAAAAGTTTTTAAAATAGCTCATAATAAGTGTTCAAAAAGTTATCTATCAGGTGAACAGATAAAATGTAGTGATGGGGGAGGGAAGAGAGGCAGGAGGGATAGAGGAACGGGTAAAGGAACACGAAAATCAACTACAATTTATATTGAGAAGTTAAAATTTTTTTTTTTTGTCGTTTTTTCGTGAAAGGCACTCAGCCAGTGAGTGCACCGGTCAGTCCTATATAGGATCCGAACCCGCGGCGGGAGCGTCGCCGCGCTCCCAGCGCAGCACTCTACCAAGTGCACCACGGGCTCGGCCTGAGAAGTTAAAATTTAAAAAAAGTTATCTGTCTATAAATTTCCACACATACAATGGTTTCTAGGAAGAGATGAGTTGGCAAAATGTTCAGTGGATTTCGTGGTTGGCCCTTCCACTTTTACACTCGCAAGCATATGGCATGATCAAATCATTTCACATCCCCCTGTGTGTAAAAATAGCTAATAATACATTATAATAAGCCTCACAGGCTTGAGCTAAGGATAAAATACAGAAAAAAAATCTCTAAACCATGTATTAAAAAAGAAGAAAGGTCATAAAGCAATAGGCTAAACTTCTAACTTCAGAGGAAAATCAGTAGTAGACTAAATCCAAAGCAGTCATAAAGAAGGATATAACAAATTAAGGTGGACATAAGTATAGAATAGAAAAATAATACAGAAAAATTCACAAAACCAAAAGTTTGTTTATGGAAAAGAGTAATAAAATTGACAATTTTTTTGGTACGCTTACCACCACCACCACCACCAACACCACCACAAAAAACCCCCCAAAACAAGAAGACTAATTATTAATATCAGTAAAAGAAGGATATCACTATCAGTCTTACAAAAGTAAAGACTCTTATTAGGGAATACTACAAACAGTTGTGTGTAAACAAACATGACTCATATGAAATGGACAAAGTAAAAAATCAACACCACTGGAGCTGACGCAAGAAGAAAAAGAAAATCTGAATTGACTGATAACAAGTGTAAAGATTGAGTTAATAACTAAATTACCTACACGTAAAGAAAAGCCCAAGCCCAGATGGCTTCACTGATAAATTCCACCAGACATTAAAAGAAAAATTCTATTTTTTTAGAATCTTTTCAAAAAAATAAAAGTGAGAATACCTTCCAACTCATTCTTTGAGGCCAGCATTATCCTGATATCAAAAGCAAACTAAGTTGTATTTCTCCTTTAGCATGAGATACGGAGAATTACATACACCTTATCAATAAAATAAAGGACAGAAAGCACAGGATCATCTTAATAGACACAGAAAGGCTTTGACAAAATTCAGCAACATTCCATAATAAAGACATTCAACAGACCTGGAATAGAGGGGAACTTCTCCAAACTGATAAAGAACATCTACGAAATACCCACACCTAGCATCATACTTATGCTAAATTTCTTGTTCCGTTTTTGTTCATATCCTGTCTTATATTGTACACATAAAATATCTTACGCTGGTGGAGACTTAAATAACCTATTTTAAATTGTTCAAACTTTTACCTCTAAAATATAAAGACATCATCCCCACACATGTTTATGTTTTCCTAAGAATTTTATTAGACCACTTATATATCTGTCTCCAAGTAAAACGAGTACTTTATCACACTCACAAATATTTATGGTATCTGTGCCCACCTTTCTCATATGCACTCCATTAAATGAAGCCCATGTAAGGACCAGAACATTGATTTTGGATATTGATTTTTAATTTTTATTTTTAAGTTAGTAGTAATAGATTGAATAATTTAAAAATTTTAAAAGGGGAGCAATATAAACACATTTGTATTATAGAAAGTTCATGCTTATGGTGATGTTATAGATTGATTCAGGTGATAGAAAAACCCATATCAAGGAAATTTGATTTTTTATTTTTCTAACATTCAAGGCAAAATAATGTTGAAAGCCTTAATTAAGGCAGTGACAGTGGCAGTTGCAGATGGTGTGGAAAAGCGAGGATCGTTTAGAAAGAGACTTGGAATGCTTGGAGATGCTTGCAGTGTTGAATGGTATGGTGTAGTACTGGAAACCAAGTTTGAAACTTTTCTTTTTCTCTCTTTCTCTTTCACTTCATTCCTATTTCTTTAACTTCTTCTTCTGATCTCTCCCTCTCTCTTTCCCTTCTTCATACTGTCCCTCATCCCACTTTAACTTTCCCTGCCACAGTCACGCACATAGTTTTGATATTTTTCATCCTGAATTACCAGAACGGCAAATCCATCTTGCCCTCTGCTTTGGTATGTATGACTAAAGAAATAGCCCAGGTTCTAAACGTGAGAAGAATTAGGAAATTCTCTTAGAAAACATTAAAGGACAATAATTTATTATTTTCTGGGAGTATAGTCATATTTCTCAACAAGGCCTTATAATTTGATCATCAGCTCATGTCAAATTCTAAGATAGCTACTGTGCAACCAGTTAAAACTTTCCACATTGCCTAAACTCCAGTCAGTAGTACCTTGGCTGTGATATATGGTTCCCAGATTAAATTTTAAGGGCAGTTACTTCCATTTGTGAACTCTCAGCATAAGATCTGTGATGGCCAGTAAGAAATTTGATAAACAATCAAGGTGGAGACTTGACTTCTGTGTGCTGTCAATAGAGCACTGACCTCTGATTCATTTCCTGGCTCCTATCAGAGGTTTTATGCAAGGCCTGAGATGATTACAGCCATGATGGATTAGGTGCATTTGGGGAAGGCCTGTAACTGCCAATCAGAGCTGGCAGTAGATGGCAGGAAACTTATTTTTTGTTTTGTCAAGTGTCATTTTTCTTAAAAATATTCCTCTTATTTTCTTTGAAACATTTTATTTTACCCAATATATAAAGGTGAAAGTTAATCTACATAAACAAGGAGAAAGAAATGTGTCCCAATTTAAATTCTCAAATATGTTCCCTTTGCAGCTGAGCAGGAAAAAGGATTTTTATGCCATTGAATAGAGACGTCTATATGAATTGTCCCAATATAAATATGGCTGAAGAAAAAAATAAGGTGATTTATATATTTGAACACAATTTTTAAGGAATAATATAGTTTACTGAGATATAAAATACACAAGGAAGAGGCCATTAAGAAGAGACATTCATTTGGAAATGTTCTGAGTTTTGCATACCTGAGGGAAAATGGCCTGAAACTAATAGTTTGGGTTAGAAGTATCATTTCGGGATTTCTCAAAAAATAGGTGGTACTTGAAACAATGAATGTAAAAGAAATCTACTGGAAAGAAAGCTTTGAGTGAGAAAAATAAAAGATCAAGGACAAAGAGACTTGAGAGATACTAGTATCTAAAAATAAAGTAGGGGAGGTAAAGTCAAGAGAACCATAGAGGAATGACCAGAAGAGTAATAAATTAGGCTATAGGGGAGTAAAGAAAGCAAAAGGAAGACAGAGTAAGATGAGGAGAATAACCAACTGTCTTAGTCAGTTTGGACTGCTCTATCAAATTACCGTGGACTTAAATACCAAACATTTATTTGTTTTTTTGTTTTGTTTTGTTTTGTTTTGTTTTGTTTTTTTATCATTACACAATGTAAACTTTTTTTGGCCCTTTACCAATTTCACCCTAATCCTCCCCCTCTTCCCCTCCCCCTCTTCCCCTCCCCCTCTTCCCCTCCCCCTTTCCCACCTCTGGTGTCCTCAGTACCAGCCAGTGTCCAAAAAAAAAAAAAAAGTGTCTGTATAAATCTCACTGTTCTGAAGGCTGGAAGTATAAGATTAGGGTGCCAGCATGGTTGGGTTCTGGTGAGGAACCTCTTCCAGGTTGCAAACTACCGACTTATTCTACCTTCACCTGGCATAAGAGGAAATAGATCTCTGAGGTCTAAAAGAACTAATCCCATTCATGTGGCCCCTGCGATGATGACTTAATCACCTCCCAAAGGCTTCACCTCCGAATACCATCACACTAGAGGTTAGGATTTCAACATGAATTGAGGGGGGGAACACATTCATTCATTCCATAATAACAACTAGAAAGGAAATGCTAAAGTGTTGTCACATAATTTGAGAAGAAAAAGAGTACATTGTATTTTCTGAGTAGGAGTAGAGGCAAATTTACTGTGAAGCTAACTAATCTAGCTTAAACATTAAGAACTGAGAGAGGACCCTAGCAAAATGTTCCTTTGCTCATAGGTAAAAGATGCAAAAGTAATATATTGTGACCCATTATTAAGACAACTGTCACTTTCCATTATGAATCCTCCTGCATACATGAACATTTCCAATCATATTGGAGAACTATGCACATATTGGAGTTGTGACTAAAGAGTAGTATAGCTTGAAATATGTCATTTTACCTGCAATTCGAAAAGATCTTATTTTGGAAAGTCTTGATAAACAAGGGTGTAAAGCAATAGGTTCCTGATTTATAATACATGAAATGTATGTTTTTTGTCATCTTAATATTTTTATTAAAGAAATGAGGGAAAAATAATTGTCAAATGGAAGAAGAAACAAAAACAATTAAGATCAATGACACCAATAGAAATAATTATGACATCAATAATAAAACAATACATCAAAAGGTAACAAAAATTCAGATTGTAAGTCAAAATAGTAATTAATTTACAGGAAGAAGTAAGTTTCTGTTAGAAGTAATGAGCAGGCTCTGTATTTTTCTGATAAGTCAACTAATGAAGAGGAGTGATTTATATGAATTACGTTGAAATATAGTTCGATTTCTTATTGATTTCATTGAAAATTCAGACATCAACAAAAATAACGTAGAACATATGCCACCACAGGAGTTATTGAAAGCGAATTGGTTAATAAGCATCCTCAATTGAATAAGTAGTTAGGATAACTTGTGAAACAAGAAAACTTAACATACACTGAAATTTTACAGGCCACCGAAAAGAGGTTTTCCAAATTTATCAAAAATCCTAAACATTTAAGTGGCATTATCAGTATGAGATGTAAAGTTGAAAAAACACATTTCTACCATCTATGAAAGAAAAATCTCACCATGCTAGAAGAAAGACTAAATCCTCATGGGTTTATCTCTACAAAAGGATACAAAATCATTGTCATATGAAAATACAGTCAGAATATGCAGCCAGAATTGTAGGAATAAAGGTGTTTCGAGCAATGAATTAATCAAGAAAATTTTCTGTACTGTTTTTTGGAGATGCATGTCAGCCTTTTAAAATTTCTTGTGATTTACTTTCACATTATAAATAAAAATTCTCTATATAATTATTTTTTTATTCAAAATGTTATATCACCTTTTTAAAACAGGGTCACCAAAATTGTATACACTTCAGGCCCCACAAAAATTTTATCTACTAGGGAATCAATAAAGACAGACAAGTTGGAGAGTATTAGAGTCAGGAAGGATTACTTGAATGTAGTATGTATGATTACAAACCAAGAATAAGAGAGGTTTATGCAAATAAGTGAGCCAACAGAGGTGACAAATTTTTCTTTAAATGTTGGCAGCTTTCAAATTTCTCAACAAAGAAACATCTTTTGTAGGGTTAGGGAGCACTGTGGTGAGGAGAGGAAAGGCTGTTAATGGGCAGAGGTCTCTCTATACAAACAAAAAATCATAATGATTATGATCATAATATCAGCTATTGGCTGAGCAGTTATGCATTTTCAATTCTGTTTATTCCAGACAAATGCATATTACCAGGTGTGCCAATACATAAAGTAATCTCTAATCATCACCAGAAGCTGATAGCTTAGCTGATAATATCCCTGTTCTGTGGCTACAGAAACTGAATATATGAAGATCAGTTAACTTGTCAAAGGTCTGACAGTGGCAATATTCTGCAGTCTACATTCTTTGCTCTGCACCACACTGTCTTCCAAATTGAGTTTAAGTTCATTCTGAGAAATTTATTGATGATATGTGCACCTTCAAAGATTCCTGTTCAATTCCTTTTACTATATTTTCTCTCCATTTTATTCTCTCATTCATCAAATGGTTTTCAGTGTGTTTTGTTTTAGCAATTTTATTACCTTATATTTGCTAATTATAATAAAAAACATGCTACTACACTTAATCATAGCCAGAAGGCCAAGAAGTAATCTTTAAAAAAGAATGAAGCAGAACTAATGGAACTGAAGAAATCTTTCAATGAAATAAAAAAAAAAAAGAGCATAAGCAGCAGGCTAGAGCAAGTGGATGAAAGAATTTCTGATCTTGAAGGCAATCTCTTCAGAATAACTCAGAGACAAAAAAAAAGAATTAAGAATTTTAAGAAAATGGAGAAAACCTAAGAGATAGCAGATAAATTGAAGTTCAGAAATATCCGAATCATGGGTATTCCTGAAAGGGAGGAGAAATGAAAAGGCATCAAGAACATATGCAATGAAATAATAGAGGAAAACTTCCCAGGGATAAGGACTGACATGGACCTTCAGATTCACAAGGCTCAAAGATCTCCAAACAGATTCAATCCAAAAGATCCTCTCCAAGACACATTGTACTCAAATTGTCCAAAGTTGAAGATGAAGAGGGAATCCTAAAAACAGCAAGAGCAAAGTGTCTAGTCACCTATAAAGGAGTCCCCACTAGGCTAACAGCAGACTTCTCAACAGAAACTCTACAAGCCAGAAGAGAATGAGATGATATATTCAAAATACTAAAAGAAAAAAAAAATTGCCAGCCAAGAATATTATATCCTGCAAAGCTATTATTCAGCTACGAAGGAGAAATAGGTATTTTCCCAGACAAACAAAAACTATAGAAGTTCAGCACCACACAATCAGCCCTACAAGAAATCCTCAAGAGAGTCCTGCATCTGGAGTTCAAAAAGTGATAATCACCTCCATGCATACACAAGAAAGAACATAACTCACTGGTAGAACAAAAAGGCAAATGAGAAAAACAAAGAAACTATCTTACCACCACAAAAAAATAGAAACACCAGAGAAAAATAAGGGAAAGAAAGAAACTCAATGTATTCAAAACATCCAAATGAAAATTGATAAAATGCCAGAAGTAAGACAGTAACTTTTAGTAACAACCTTACATGTAATTGGATTAAATTCCCCACTCAAAAGACACAGACTGGCCGATTGCATTCAAAAGCTTTACCCTACTAAATGGTGTTTACAAGAGACTCACCTCACCTGTAAGGACTCACACAGAATAAAAATGGAAGATATATCACACAAATGAAAATCATAAACAAGCAGGAGTAGCTATTCTATCAGATAAAATGGATTTTACACCAAAAATCATAAACAGAGACAAAGGGGTCACTATATAATGATAAAGGGATCTATCCAGCAAGAAGACATAGCAATCATAAATATATATGTACTCAACATCAGAGCACCCAGATATATAAAGCAAACGCTATTAGACTTAAAGAGATAGACCCCAATACAGTAACAGTAGGGGACCTGAACACACCTCTCTCAACATTGGACAGATCATCTATAGAGAAACACAGGATTTAAACCACACTTTCGGCCAATTAGACTTGGCAGATAAATACAGAATATTTCATCCAGCAACCACAGAATATACATTCTTCTCACCAGTTCATGGAACATTCTCCATGATTGACCACATGCTAGGTCATAAATGAAGCCTCAACAAATTTTTTAAAAATTGAAGTCATTTCAAATATCAGACCACAACAGATTAAAACTAGAAATCAACAACAAGTGAATCTCTGGAAACGATACAAAGACATGAAAATTAAAGAGCATGCTCCTGAATGACATATGGGTCCAAGAAGAAATTAAAGAGGAAATTAAAAAATGTCTCAAAAATAATGGAAATAATGAAAAGCCACACCAAAACCTGTGGGATACTGCAAAAGCAGTTCTAAGTGGGAAGTTTATTGCATTAAATGTTCACATCACAAGAACAGAAAGATTTCAAATAAACAACTTAACATTACACATAAAATAATTAGAAAAACACGAACAATCCAATCCCAGTGTAGTACACAGAAAGAATTAAGATCAGAGCAGAACTAAATGAAATAGAAAAACAAAAAACAACATAAATGATTAATAAAACAAAGTTGGTTTTTCAAGAATCTATATAAAATAAACAAATCATTAGCCAGACTAAAAAAGAGAAGATCCAAAGAACAAAAATTAGAACTGAAAAAGGGGACATAACAACCAATACAACAGAAATACAAAGAATCATTAGAAACTATTATGAGTAAATATATGCCAACAAATGTGAAAACCTGGAGGAAATGGATAAATTTCTTGACACATGCAAACTACCAAGGCTGAACCAAGAAGAAATAGAAAACTTGAACAGACCAATGGAAGCAATGAGGTTGAAGCAGTAATCAGCAGTCTCCCAAAAAGAAAAAGCCCAGAACTGAATGGCTTTATTGCCGAATTCTACAAAACATGTAAAGAGGAATTAACACCCATTTTCTTCAAACCATTCCAAAAAATTGAAACAGAGGCCATTCTCCCAAACACATTCTATGAGGCCAGTATCACTCTGATACCAAAACCAGAAAAAAATTTTTAAAAAACAACAAAAAAAGAAAATTACAGGCCAATATCCTTGATGAACATACACACAAAAATCATCAATAAAATTTTAGCAAACAGAATACAGCAACACATCAATAAAAATTATACACCATGTCAAGTGGGATTCATCCCAGGGATGCAAGCATGGTTCAACATATGCAAATAAATAAATGTGATGCACCACATCAAAATCAAGGACAAATCCATAGGATTATATTGATAGATGCAAAGAATGCATTTGGCAAAATTCAACATCCTTTCATGATTAAGACTCTCAGTAAATTGGTTATAGTAGGAAAGTATCTCAACACAATAAAAGCCATATATGGCAAATACTTTGACAATATCATGCTGTATGGGGAAAAGTTGAAAGCTTTTCCCTTGAGAATGGGAAAGAGCCAAGGATGCCCACTCTCACCACTCCTATTTAATATAGTACTGGAATTATTAGCCAGAGCTAATCAGACAAGACAAATAAAGGGCATCCAGATTGGAAAAGATGAAGTCAAATTTTCCCTTTTTGTAGATGACAAGATCTTATATATAGAACAGCCTAAAAGCTCTACAAAAAAACTCTCACAGTTGATAAAATCGTTTTAGTAAGTTTGCAGGACACAAAATCAGTCACAAAAATCAGTAGCATTTTAGTATTCAAAAAAAAAACTAGCAGAAAAGGAAATCAAGAAAGCAAGCCTTTTTACAGTAGTCACAATGATGATGATGATGATGATGATGATGATAATAATAATAATACTACCTAGGAATGAACAAAGAAGGTAAAAGATCCCTACAGTGGGAATGGACAAAGGAGGTAAATGATCTCTACAGTGAGAGCTACAAATCACTGTTGAAGGAAATTAAAGAGGACACATAAAGATGGAAACACACTCCTTGCTCCTGGATTAGAAGAATTAACATTGTGAAAATATCCATACTACCCACAGCAATCAACAGATTCAATCCAATCCACATCAAAATACCAATGACATTCTTGACAGAAGTGGAAAAAATAATCAGCATTCATACCAAAGAACATATGAACCCGAATAGCCAAAGCAACCTTGAGCAAAACAAATACAGCTGGAGGCATGACACTACCTGACTTCAAACTACACTACAAAATTTTGGAACCAAAACAGCATGGCATTGACATAAAAAAAAAAAACACAGAGACCAATGAGACAGAATAAAGAACACAGAAATCAACCCACAAACTTACTGCCAACTGATTTTTTTAAAAGGCACCAAGAACATACATTGGGGATAAAACTGCCTCTTCGATAAATGGCATTGGGAAAACTGAAAGTCTATATACAGAAAAATGAAATTAGAACTGCACTCTCACTATATACCAAAATTAACTAAAAATGGATTAAAGACCTAGATATAAGACCTGAAACTATTGAACTCCTAAAAGAAATTGCAGGAGAAACTAATCAGGAAATAGGACTGGGCAGGGACTTTATAAATATGACCACCAAAGCACAGACAACAAAAGGAAAAATAAACAAATCAGATTATATCAAACTTCAAAAGCTTTTGCACATCTCTTTCTGCGATCTTGGAGCCTGTGGAGGCCTGTTGGGAACAGGACTTCTAAAAGGCAGTATGTCTGGAAGGCTGTGGTACAAGGCAATTTTTGCTAGCTAAAGTGGGGTATCCAGAACCAAAGGGAGCATAAAACTCTTCTTAAAATTGAAGGTGTTTATGCCCAAGATGAAGCAATTTAACTTGGGCGAGAGAAGTGCTTATGTGTATGAAGCAAAGAACACCACAGTGACTCCTGGCAGAAAACCAAACAAAACAAGAGTAATCTGGGGAGAGGTAAATCATGCCCATGGAAATAATGGCATGGTTCATGCCAAATCCTGAAGCAACCTTCCCACTAAGGGAGTTGCACACAGAATCTGTGTGATGCTGTACTCCTCAAGGATTAAAACTAAAAGATTTAAATGAAATGTAAATAATAAATAAAAGTGGATTTATGTTCTTGTGGAAATAAAAAGTCTTTTCCACAGCAAAAAAAAAAAAAAAAAGAATTAACAGCAAAAAGGCAACCTACAGAGTGGGATAAAATATTTGTAAACTATGAATAGGATAAAGGATTAATATTCAGAATATATAAGGAACTGAAAAAACTGTAAGCAAATAAATAAATGACCCAATTAGTAAATGTGCAATGGACTGGCCAAGTGCGTGCCAACCAGAGAGGCACCTCCCAGGAGAGGCCCAAGACCTGAGGCGACCACACACCCAAGGCACCAGTGGGCGACTGATCAGACACAAATTGGCAGCCCCAGCAGCATCCTAGACAGACAATAGTGTCAAACCAGTGGATCATGAAATTTTTTGCCACAATTACTAAACATCAAGGAAAGATACCAGAAATATGAAAAGTCAAGAAAGTACACCAGCAAAGGGTAATAACTCTCAAGCTCTAGATCCTATAGAACAAGAAGCCTTTGAAATTTCTGACAAGGAATTTCGAGTGATAACTCTAAGGAAACTAAATGAAATACAAGAAAACTCAGCTGGACAACACTATGAAATGAGGAAAAATATACAGGACCTCAAAGAAGAAATGTATAAAGAAATCAATGCCCTGAAAAAGAATGTAGCAGAGCTTGCTGAGCTGAAGAATTCATTCAGTGAAACAAAAAACACAACAGAGAGTTTAACTAGCAGGCTTGCAAAAGTAGAAGAGAAAACCTCTGACATTGAAGATGGGCTATTTGAAATAACACAGGCAAACAAAAAAAGAAAGAAAGAAAAAAGAATTAAAAACATTGAAGAAAATCTAAGAGGGATATCAGACAACATTAAGTGCTCAAATATCTGAGTCGTGGGTATTCCAGAAGGGGAGGAAATAGGAGATGGCATTGAAGATATATTCAACAAAATATTGGCAGAAAACATCCCAGGTATAGGAAAAGACACAGATCTTCAGATTCAGGAAGCTCAAAGATCCCCAACTGTATTCAACTCAGAAAAGTCTTCTCCAGGACATGTTATAGTCAAATTGGCAAAACTCAAAGACAAAGAGAGAATCTTAAAACCTGCAAGAGAGAAGCATCAAATCACCTATAAGAGAGCTGCAATCAGACTAACATCAGGCTTTTCATCATAAACCCTAAAAGCCAGAAAGGAATGGGACGATATATTCAAAAGACTAAAAGACAGAGATTGCCAGCCGAGAATATTCTACCCCAAAAGTCTATCCATCTGAAACAAAGTACAAATATTATATTTCTCAGACAAAAAATACAGCAGGAGATCACAAACACACGACCACCCTTAGAAGAAATTGTCAAGGGAATACTGGGTTTGGTACCTGAAAAATGACTACCTCTGCCATGAAAACTCAAGAAAAATCAAAACCCACTAGGAAAATAAAAATGCCAACAAGGAAGAGAAAAAAAATTATCTACAATCTTAGGAGCCAAGAAATACAAAAGACAAACAATAAATCAGAAAATAAGGAACTAAAGACATTTAAGACATCCAAACAAAAAGGAATGAAATGCTAGGAGTACATCAACACATTTCTATAACAACTCATAATGTAAAAAGATTAAATTCCCCAATCAAAAGACACAGACTGGCTGACTGGATTAAAAAGGAGGATCCAAATATATCCTCCTTCAAGAGACCCACCTCACCTATAAAGACTCACATAGACCAAGAATGAAAGGATGGAAAAAGATTTACCATGCAAACAGAAATGAAAAATGAGCTGGAGTAGCTATTCTTATTTCTGATAAAATAGACTTTAAACTAAAAACCATAAAAAGAGATAATGAGGGCCACTACATAATGATAAAAAGATTGATCCATCAAGAAGACATAACAGTCATAAATATTTATGCACCAAATGTCAGAGCAACCAAATTTATAAAGCAAACTCTATTAGACGTAAAGAAAGAAATAGACACTAATACCATAATAGCAGGGGACCTGAACACCCCACTATCAATATTGCACAGATCATCTACGCACAGATTCAGCAGAGAAGCACAAGATTTAAACAACATACTAGACAAATTGTACTTGGCAGATATCTACAGAACATTCCATCCATAAACCTCAGAATATTCATTCTTCTCATCAGCACATGGATCATTCTTCAGGATAGATCACATCTTAGGTCACAAATCAAATTGCAAAAAATTTTAAAAAATTGGAATTATCCCATGTATTTTTTCAGACCACAATGGATTAAAATTAGAAATCAATAAGAAACGAAATTCTGGAAAATATAAAAACACATGGAAATTAAACAGCATTCTTCTTAATGACATATGGGTCCAAGAAGAAATCAAACAGGAAATCAAAAAATTTGTTGAAACTAATGAAAACAATGATACCTCATACTCAAACCTGTGGGATACTGCAAAAGCACTACTAAGGGGGAAATTTATCACATTAAATGCTGACTTCAGAAGAATGGAAAGCAAGTGAACAACCTAATCTCCTTAAGGAACTAGAAAAACAAGAATAATCCAAACACAAAGTTAGCAGATGGAACAAAATCATTAAGATCCGGGCAGAACTTAAAGACATTGAAACGCCAAAAACGATACAAAAGATCAATGAATCAAAAAGTTGTTTTTTTGAAAAAATAAATAAAATTGCCAAGCATTAGCACAGCTAACTAAAGAAAGAAAAGACCCAAATAACAAAAATTTTGAAATGAAAAAGGAGATATTACAACTGAGACCTCTGAAATACAAGGAATCATTAGAGACTGCTATAAACAACTATATGCCAAGAAATTTGAAAATCTGGAAGAAATGGATAAATATCTGGACACACAAAAACTACCAAAACTGAGCCAAGAAGATGTAGAAAATCTGAACACAACCATAACAATAAAAGGGACTGAAGCTGTTATCAGAAGGCAACCAGCACAGAAAAGCACAGGACCAGATGGATTCACAGCAAAATTTTACCAAACATTCAAAGAGGAATTGACACCAAGTCTCTACAAACTATTCCAAAAGATTGAAAGAGAGGCAATTCTCCCAAACTCATTCTATGAATCAAACATCACCCTGATACCAAAACCAGGTAAAGATACAACTCAAAAAGAAAACTACAGGCCAATATCCTTGATGAATATAGATGCAAAAATCCTCAACAAAATCGTAGCTCACAGAATACAGCAACACATAGAGAAATTTATGCAGCATGATCAATTGGGATTCATCCCAGTGATGCAAGGTTGGTTCAACATATGTAAATCAATAAATGTGATACACCATATCAATAAAATCAAACACAAGGACCATATGATCATCACTATACATGCTGAAAAAGCATTTGATAAAATTCAACATTCGTTCATGATAAAGATCTCTACAAGCAAGGTATAGATGGAAAATATCTCAACATAATTAAAGCCATATATGAGAAACCCACTGCCAATATCATCCTGAATGAGGAAAAGCTGAAAGCTTTTTTTCCTTTGAGAACAGGAACTAGACAAGGATGTCCACTCTCACCACTCCTATTCAACATAGTGCTGGAAGTACTAGCCAGAGCAATCAGAGAAGAGAAGGAAATAAAGGGCATCCAGATTGGAAAGATGAAGTCAAACTGTTTCTGTTTGCAGATGACGTGACCCTATATTTCAAACGGCCTAAAGCCTGTACAAAAAAAACACTTGGAGTTGATAATTGATTTCAGCAAATTGCAGGATACAAAATCAGCACACAAAAGTCAGTAGCATTTCTATTCTCCAATAGTGAACATGCAGAAAGAGAAATCAAGAAAGCTTGCCCATTTACAATAGCCACCAAAAAAATAAAATAAAATACTTAGGAATTGAGTTAACCAAGGATGTGAAAAATCTCTATAATGAGAACTACGAACCACTGCTGAAAGAAATTAAAGAGGACACAAGAAGATGGAAAGATATCCCCTGCCTTTGGATTGGAAGAATCAATGTTGTGAAAATGTCCATACTACCCATGTGATATACAAATCCAATGCAATCCCCATCAAAATCCAATGACCTTTTTCTCAGAAATGGTAAAAACTATCCAGACATTTATATGGAATAACAAAATACCATATGTAGCCAAAGCAATTCTGAGCAAAATATATAAAGCTGGAGGCATAACATTACGAGATTTTAAATGATACTACAAAATTATAATAACCAAAACAGCATGGTACTGGCATAAAACAGACACACTGATCAATGGAACAGAAAAGAGAATCCAGAAATCAACCCACACCTACAGCCATCTGATCTTTGACATAGGCACCAAGCCTATATACCGGGGAAGAAACTGCCTCTTCAGCAATTGGTGCTGGGATAACTGGATATCCGTATGCCTGAGAATGAATCTTGACCCATACCTCTCACCATATACCAACATCAACTCAAAATGGATTAAAGAATTTAAGATACAACATGAGACAATAAAACTTCTTAAGGAAAACATAGGAGAAACACTTCAGGAAGTAGGACTGGGCACAGACTTCATGAATAGGACCCCAAAAGCACGGGTAACTAAAGGAAAAATAAATAAATGGAATTATATGAAATGACAAAGCTTCTGCACAGCAAAAGAAACAACAGAGTTAAAAGACAACCAACAGAGTGGGAGAAAATATTTGCAAAATATACATCTGACAATGGATTAATATCCAGAATATACAAGGAACTGAACAATGTTACAACAGAAAAACAAGTAACCCAGTTAAAAAATGGGCAAAAGAGCTAAATAGGCATTTCTCAAAGGAAGATATACAAATGGCCAACAGACACATGAAAAAATGCTCAACATCACTCAGCATTCAGGAAATGCAAATAAAAACTACACTGAGATACCATCTCACCCCAGTTAGGATGGCTAATATACAGAAGACTGTGAATGATAAATATTGGCTAGTTTGTGGAAAAAAAGGAACTCTCATACATTGTTGGTGGGACTGCAAAATGGTGCAGCCTCTATGGAAAATGGTATGGAGGTTCCTCCAACAATTGCAGATAGATCTACCATATGACCCAGCTATCCCACTGCTGGGAACATACCCAGAGGAATGAAAATCGTCAAGTCGAAGGTATACCTGTTCTCCAATGATCACTGCAGCACTATTTACAATAGCTAAGAGTTGGAACCAGCCCAAATGTCCATCATCAGATTATTGGATACGGAAAATGTGGTATATCCCCACAATGGAATACTACTGTGCTATAAAAAATAATGAAATACTGCCATTTGCAACAACATGGATGGACCTAGAGATTATTATATTCAGTGAAACGTGTCAGGCACAGAAAGAGAAATATCACATGTTCTCACTTATTTGTGGGAGCTAAAAATAAATAAATAAATACACAAATGACCTTGGGGGGGAGAACAGATAACAAATATAATTCCTTGAATTTGGTATGACAAGCGAACAGATATGAGGTTGATTGGTGGTTTGAGGGCGATGGAGGAGGGAGGGAAGTTTCAGTCATGGGCCACAATAATCAACTACATTGTATATTGATAAAATATAATAAAATTAAATTTAAAATGATACAAAAGACCAAAGAAACAAAAAGTTGTTTTTTTTTCAGAAGATAAACAAAATAGACATCTATTAACTTGACTAATTAAAAAAAGAGAGAGAGAAGGCCCAAACAATAAAAATCAGAAATGAAAAAGGGGACATTACAACTGATACCATAGAAATATGAAGAATTGTTAGAGACTCTTTGAACAACTGTATGACAATAAATTTTAAAACTTGGAGGAAGTGGATAAATTTCTAGGCATATACAAACTACCAAGACTGAACCAAGTAGAAATAGAAAACCTGAACATACCAGTAACAAGCAACAAGATTGATGCAGTAATCAGCAGTTTCCTAACAAAGAAAAGCCCAGGACTGGATGGCTTTCCTGCTGAATTCTACCAAACCTTTAAAGAGGAATTAATACTAATTTTCTTCTGGGTATTGCAAACAACTGAAACAGAAGCCATTATCCCCAACTCATTCTATGAGGCCAGCATCACCCTGATACCAAAACCAGACAAAGATATAACAAAAATTGAAAAAAAAATGGCCCAATATCTTAGATGAACATAGGTGCAAAAATCCTAAACAAAATGTTAGCAGTCAGAATACAGCAACACATCAAAAAAATATATACACCACAATCAAGTGGAATTCACCCCAGGGATGCAAGGATGAAAAAATTAATAAATGTGATGCACTACATTGACAAAATCAATGGCAAAATCCTTATGATTATTTCAATAGATTCAGAAAAACATTTGACGAAATTCAACATCCCTTCATGATAGAGACTCTCAGCAAATTAGGTATAGAAGGAGAGTATACCAAAACAAAAACCATATACAACAAATCCACCACCAATATCATCCTGAATCAGGAAAAGCTAAATATTTTTACTTTAAGAATGGAAACAAGACAAGGATGCCCACTCTCATCATTCTTATTTGACATAGTATTTGAAATACTAGCTAGAGCAATCAGGCAAGAGAAAGAAATAAAGGGCATCTACACTGGAAAAGACATAGTCAAATTGTCCCTGTTTGCAGATGACATGATCTTATATAAAGAGAAGACTAAAAACTCTACCCAAAACTCTTAAGCTGCTAAATGATATCAGTAAAATTGCAGGGTACAAAACCAACACAGAAAATCAGTAGTGTTATTATACTCCAAATATGAACCAGCAGAAAAAGAAATCAGGAAAGCTAGTCCATTTACAATAATCGCCAAAAAAATAAAATACCTAAGAATAAATGTAGCCAAGGAAGTGAAAGATATCTACAAGGAGAACTACAAATCACTGTTGAAAGAAAAAAAAGATAGAAAGGCATGCTCTTGAATTAGAATTAACATGGTGAGAATGTTCATACTTCCCACAGTGATTTACAGATTCAATGCCATCCACATCAAAATACCAATGACATTGTTCACAGAAATAGGAAAAAAAAATCCTCATGTTCATATGGAACAGCAAAAGACCCTGAATAGCCAAAGCAATCCTGCGGGAAAAAAATAAAGCTTGAAGCATAACATTACCTGACTTCAAATTATATTACAAATCAATAGTAACCAAAGCAGCATGGAACTGGCATAAAAACAGATACTCAGACCAATGGAACGGAATAAAGAACCCAAAAATCAACACACAAACTTACTGATAACCGATCTTCAACAAAGGCAACAAGAACATAAATTAGGTAAAAGATTGCCTCTTCAATTAGTTATGCTTTGAATGCTGGAGACCTGTATGTAGAAGAAACTAGATCTGTACCTCTTACCATACACCAAAACCATCTCAAAATGGATTTAAGACTTAAATATAATACCTGAAACTATAAAACTCCTAAAGGAAAACATAGGGAAAGCACTTCCAGAAGTAGGACTGGGCAAGAATCTATGTATATGACCCCTACAGCACAGGCAACAAAAGGAAAAATAAACAAATGGGACTATATCAAACTAAAAGTGTTCTGCACAGCAAAAGAACAACAGGCCAAAAAGGCAACCTACGGAGAGGGAGAAAATATTTGTTAACTATGTATATGATAAAGGATTAATATTCAGAATATTAATCAAGGAACTCAAACAGCTAAACAGCAAAAAAAACAAGTAACCCAATTTAAAACTGTGCAAAGGAACTGAATAGGCATTTTTCAAAGAAAGATACACAGTGGCCTAAAGATACATGAAAAAACATTCAACATCACTCAGCATCAGGGCAATACACATCAAAACCACACTGAGGTATTGTCTCACTCCAGGTAGACCGGCTCCTATGAAAATGGCAAAGAATAACAAATGTTGGCAAGGATGTAGATAAAGTGGAACTCTCCTATACTGTTGGTGGGACTGTAAATTGGTGCAGCCATTGTGGAAAACAGTATGGAGGCTCCTCATACAACTACAGATAGAACTGCCATATGTTCCAGCAATTCCACTGCTGGGTATATACCCCAAGAATGGAAATCATCATGTCAAAGGGATACCTGAACTCCTATTTTTATCACAGTTCTATTTACAACAGTCAGGAGTTGGAACCAACCTAAATGTCCATCATCATATAACTGGAAAAGTAAAATGTGGTATATTTTCACAATGTAATACTACCTGCCATAAAAATGAATGAAATCCTGCCATCTGCAGCAACATGGATGAGCTTAAAGAAATTTGTGTTAAGTGAAATAAGCCAGGCACAGAAAGAGAAATACCACATGTCCTCACTCATAAATGGGAGTTAAAAATTAAACAAATAAAAGAAAGAAAGAAAGATCACAATAATATGTTGAACTTTCAAAAAGAGAGAAAAGAACTGAAGTTACCAGAGGTGGAAACAGGAGAGGGGGGTAAGGGAGGAACTGGTAAAAGGAAACAAAGAATGATTACACTGTATAATGTTAGATGTACTAATTACTCTGATTAGAGCATTGCACACAGGTATTGATATTGTACCCCATATATATAGAGAGTCAACTATGTTACAATAAAAAAGTACCCCAGTATTTGAATCTCACACAGTTATGTTCTAATCAACAACAATAATAATAATTCAAAAACATCATCTCTTCTATATTAAAGAAACAGTTTACTTTCAACATGCTTATCACACACACAGGCAAAAAAAACCCACACACATAAGACATACACGCCAGCTTAAAGATTTGATTAAAAGTTTAAAACATGAAGATTAATAAATATGTAGACATCATGCCATGATATTTAAAATGGGAAGGAACATTTTAAAAAGAGATATTAATTGGATTCCCCTTTTTGATCCTAAACTACTATTGAAGTATTCTCTTATTTCTATGCCTGCATTTTTTCTTATCTGTCCATCCCTCCACTTTATTTTTCCTTAATCTTCTTGCATTTTACACAGTATGCTGCTCTTATTACTTTCTGAAATCCCTGATCCATGTGTCAACTCAGTCCTACATTCTTCTAAACCATTTTAAATTACTTCCTTAATCATAGATCTGATCATATGATTCTTGGATCTTAATTAGGTCCCAGTTATTTACTGAATAAAGGTAACAATACTTTCAGATCTGGAATGGACTTTAAAGATTCTTTAGTTCAATCTGCCTCATTGTACAGAAAACTGAGACCCAGCTAGGTTACAAATGTTTGTAAGTCAATTCAACAAATCAGTATTAGGGCTAGCACGAGGCACTCAGTCCCCTGCTCTCACCCTACAAAATCATCTTAAAATTTCAAATCAAGGCTTCAAAGTTGTGGATTACAACATCAAGCACATACTCCCATATTTCCTTTTATGAATCTTATGTATGGATTGATGAAAATATTTACTATTTCGTATACACATTCTGGGCTTACCCACCTCATGCACTTTTCTCTGCTTAGAGATTTCATTTTTCTCTAACTTAAATATATATCTCCAGAATTTAAGGCCTAGCTCAGATGTCAAAAATTTCCTCAATGTAAGCAGTCTCTTTCCTCAAACTTCTCATTACTCTCAAGCAAATGCCATATTTTCTATCTTGTATAAATACCATTCCCCTCCTGCCTATTTTTGAAAGAATTTTCTTGATCTGATTTATATTTATATCTACCACAGAATGTCTTATGCATAGTATTATTGGTTAAATGAGGACTTAAACTGCAGAACACAAACATCTTCTCCAAATTTAATGGACATAATTGATACAGTATAGCTGTACTGTCCAAAAGTGATAGGTTCTTATGTATTTGTGTAGGCTACTTTACAGACTTCAGGTGTAATAATTATTTGGAATACTTGGAGAAGTCTTCTGAAATAGTTTTCAATCTAGAAAAATGTTTCTACTTAAAAAAAGACAGAGACTCAAATAAAATTAGAAATGAGAGAGGAGACATTACAAATGATGCCGTAAAAATAAAAAAATGGATTATAAGGGACTACTACAAATAATTATATGCCAACAAATTGGACAGTGAAAAAGAAATGGATAAATTTCTAGAAATACACAAACTACCAAGATTGAACCATTGTGGTATAGAAAATAGAAATAGACATATTAGTAAGAAGATTAAATCAGTAATCAAAAATCAAAGGCATAAAAATCAAAAAAGAACAAATAAAATTGTCTTTGTTCTCAGATTACATGATCTTATATGTAGAAAATATTATAGATTTCACACACACACACACACAAAACTATAAGCAAATTCAGCAAAATTGCAGGATACAAAATCAATATACAAAAATCAGTTGTTTCTATACACTAAAAATGAACAATATGTAAAGGGAATTAAGAAAACAACTCCATTTACAATAGGATCAAAAAGAATAAAATACTTAATAATAAATTTAACTAGAAAAATAAAAGACTTGGATACTAAAATCTACAAAACACTGTTGAAAGAAACAGAACAAAGACAGAAATAAATGAAATAAATCCTGTGTTTATAGATTGGAAGACAATATTATTAAAATGCCCCTAGTACCCAAAGCAATCTACAGATTCAGTGTGATCCTGTCAGAATAACAATGACATTTCTAAAAGAAACAGAAAAAAAAGAAAAACCCTAAAACTCATATGGTCCACAAAGAACTATGAATAGCCAAACAATCTTGAAAAAGAAGAGGAAAACTGGAAGTTTCATACTTCACGATTTAAAAACATATTATAAAACTAAGGAAATCAAAACAGTATGGGTACTGACAGGAACACACATAGACAAATGGAACAGGATAGATAGCTCAGAAATTAATCCACTATACAGTCAACTCATCTTTGACAAGGGAGTTAAGACTACAAAATGGAGGAAGGATAGTCTCTTCAACAAATGGTGATGCAAAAACTGGCTATCTACATGCAGAAAAATAATTTTGGGCTCTTATTTTGCACTATAAACAAAAATAAAATCAAAATGGTTTATAGAATTTAACATGACTTAGAACTGTAAAACTCCTAGAAGAAAAAGGGGGGAAAGCTTCACAACATTGGTCTTGGCAATGATTTCTTGGATGTAACACCAAAAGCACAGGCAGCAATATCAAAAATAGACAAGTGGGACTCCATCGAGCTAAAACTGTTTTGCACATCAAAAGGAATACTCAACAGAGAAAAAATGCAACCTGTGGGATAGAAAAACCTGTTTGCAAACCATCTAACCATATATCTGGTAAGGGTTAATATCCAAAATACATAAGCAACTCTTACAACTCAATAGCATAAAAAAAAAACCTAAAACCTCAGCTTCTCCCAAGAAAACATAGAAAAGTCCAACAGATATATGAAAGGGGGTGCTCAGCATCAATAATCATTAGGCAAATGCAGATCAAAATCACAATAAGATACCACCTGACACACCTTCTAAGATGGCCATCATCTAAAAATCAGAAAATTAAAGTGTCCACGAGGATATGAAGAAATTGCAACCCTTATGCACTGTCTGTGAGAATGTAAAATGGTGCAGCTGTTATGAAAAATAGTATAGAGGCTCCTCAGAAAATTAGAAATAGAACTGCCATATGATCCAGCAATCCCATGTGTTGATATTTATGCAAAATAATTAAAAACAGTATCTTGAAGTGATAGTTGCACCCCACGTCCATTGCTGCATTATTTATGGTAGTCAGGAGGTGAAGACAACTTAATTATCCATATACCAATAAATGCATAAATAAAATGTGGTATATACATCTGGTGGAATATTATTCAGCCATAAAAAAGGATATACAACATGGATGAAACTTGAGGATATTATGCTAAGCGAAATGAGCCAGACACAGAAGTACAAATACTGCATGATCTCACTTATATAAGGTATGTAAAGTAGTCAAACTCATTCAAGCAGAAAGTATAATGATGGTTGCCTTGGGCTGGGGGCAAGGGGAAATAGGGAGTTGCTATTCAATGTGTATAAAGTTTGGGTAATGCAAAAAAAAAAAAAATTCTAGAGATCTTCTGTCAACACCATGTCTGTAGTTAACAATAATGCACTGTATACTTAAAAATTTAAGACAGTTGATTTCATGTTTAGTGTTTAACATAATTTTTTTAAAAAATGAATAAAAGGAAATAAAATCCAGTAATAGCCTTACTACTAAAGATAATGTATATTTGGCACACTTTAACCTAAGAGTTTGGTTGGTGCAAAAATTTTCAGCCTCTACAGTAACAACTCTTTTTAAGGAAAAGGGATTTTAGCCATTTTATCACAAATCCCAAACAATATTTTCTCTAGTTCACTGACACTTCAGTGAAGATGGCAAACAGATGAGATTTAGCACTTAAAAAAATCAGACGGGTGAAAACACAATTTGAAGTGCTACTTATTGGCTACAATAATAAACAATGTTAAGGATCACAACTTCACCTGAAGACAAGTATGTGTTCTTGCAGATGTCTAAGAAGGTTTAAAACAAGTGTTGCTCCTTCTCTTTTCTATTGAGGGACTCTTCAAATTATGGCAGTGTTACCAGGTATCCTATTTTCTTCCTGTTTAAATGACTGGCAAGGATCAGATGCACACTTCAGGATAGTGTTCTTTTTCAAATAAAAATTAAAATACTACAATTCATTTAATGCAATGCCATATTATATGAATGATTTTGCTAGTAAGACTACGACAAAATCAGCAAATACAGGATAATCGTAAATTACTGATTTTTGCTTTAGCCATTATATATTCTCTTTTATTGTAGTAGCATGTTTTTTGTTTTTTAATTGTAACATAGTTGATTGTACATATCTGTGGGGTACAGAGTTGAATATCAATACTCATGTGCAATATGCAATGCTCAATCCAGAATAACTACTATGTTCAACTGTATACACTGTAATTGCTATTCGTGGCCCTTTATCAATTCCTCTCTCCCCCTACCCATTTCCCATTTCTAGTAACCTCAATTCTCCTTTTGAAAGTTCAGTGTATTATTGTGATTGTTGTATCTTTCTTTCATTTATTTATACGCTTGTTATTTTAGCTCCCACATATGAGTGAGAACATATGGTATTTCCCTGTGTCAGGGATATTTCACTTAATATGATTTTCCCTAGGTTCATCTATGTTGCTGCAAATGGCAATATTTCATTCTTTTTTATGGCAGAGTAATATTCAATTGTGTATATAAACCACATTTTGTTTATCAAGTCATCTGATAATGGACATTTAGGTTGGTTCCAACTCCTGGCTATTGTAAATAGAGCTGTGATAAACATGGGGGTTCAGGGTCTCTTGGACATGATGCTTTCCATTTCTTTGGGTATACACCCAGCAGTGGAATTTCAGGATCATACAGCAGTTCTATCTGAAGATGTTTAAGGAATCTCCATATTGTTGGCCATAATGGCTGCACTAATTTACAATCCCACCAAAAGTGTAGGAGGGTACTCTTTTCTCTGCCTCCTCGCCAGCAGTTTTTGTTCTCCATCTTTTTGATGACAGCTAGTCTAACTAAGGTGAGATGGAATCTTATTATGGTTTTAACTTGAATTTCCTTAACGCTGAGTGATGCTGAACATCACTCATGTGTTTTTCATGTATCTGTTGGCCACTTGGGCATTTTCCTTATAAAAATGCCTATTCAGCTCCATTGCCCATTTACTTTTTTAAAAAAAAATTTATTTTATGTTGTCAGTATACAATGTTGTTGATTATTGTGGCCCATGACCGAATCTTCCCTCTCTCCTCCCTCTGCCCCCTCCCTCCTAACAACCTCATATCTGATCACTTGTCTTACCAATTTCAAGGAATTGTAATTGTTATGTGTTCTACCTCCACCCTCAGTTTGTGTATTTTTTTATTTATTTTTAGCTCCCACAAATAAGTGAGAACATGTGATATTTCTCTTTCTCTGCCTGATTCATTTCACTTAATATAATTCTCTCTAGGTCCATCCATGTCATTGCAAATGCAGTATTTCATTATTTTTAATTTTTAATTTTTTTTATTTTTTATTTTTTTATTATTATTATTATTTTTTTTGTCTTTTTTTGTGACCGGCACTCAGCCAGTGAGTGGACCGGTCATTCCTATATAGGATCCGAACCCGCGGCGGGAGCGTTGCCGCGCTGAGTGCGCCACGGGCTCGGCCCAGTATTTCATTATTTTTTATAGCAGAGTAGTATACCATTGTGGAGATATATACCACATTTTCTGTATCCACTCATCTGATGATGGACATTTGGGCTGGTTCCAAATCTTAGCTATTGTAAATAGTGCTGCAATGAACATTGGGGAACAGGTATACATTCGACTTGATGATTTTCATTCCTCTGGGTATATTCCCAGCAGAGGGATAGCTGGGTCATATGGTACATCTATCTGCAGTTGTTTCAGGAACCTCCATACCATTTTCCATAGAAGCTACAACAATTTGGAATCCCACCAACAATGTATGAGAGTTCCTTTTCTCCACAACCTTGGCAGCATTTATCATACACAGTCTTCTGGATATTAGCCATTCTAACTGGGGTGAGATGGTATCACGCTGTGGTTTTTAATTGCATTTCCCGAATGCTGAGTGATGTTGAGCATTTTTTCATGTGTCTGTTGGCCATTCGCATATCTTCCTTTGAGAAATGCCTATTTAGCTCTTTTGCCCATTTTTTAATTGGGTTACTTGTTTTTCTGTTGTAAAGTTGTTCAGTACCTTGTATATTCTGGATATTGATCCTTTGTCAGATGTATATTTTGCAAATATTTTCTCCCACTCTGTTGGTTGTCTTTTAACTCTGTTAATTGTTTCTTTTGCTGTGCAGAAGCTTCGTAGTTTAATATAATTCCATTTATTTATTTTTCCTTTAGTTACCCATGCTTTTGGGGTCCTATTCATGTAGTCTGTGCCCAGTCCTAATTCCTGAAGTGTTTCTCCGATGTTTTCCTTAAGAAGTTTTATTGTTTCATGTTGTATCTTAAATTCTTTAATCCATTTTGAGTTGATGTTGGTATATGGTGAGAGGTATGGGTCAAGATTCATTCTCAGGCATACGGATATCCAGTTATCCCAGCACCATTTGCTGAAGAGGCAGTTTCTTCCCTGGTATATAGGCTTGGTGTTTATGTCAAAGATCAGATGGCTGTAGGTGTGGGTTGATTTCTGGATTCTCTTTTCTGTTCCATTGATCAGTGTGTCTGTTTTATGCCAGTACCATGCTGTTTTGGTTATTATAATTTTGTAGTATCGTTTAAAATCTTGTAATGTTATGCCTCCAGCTTTATATATTTTGCTCAGAATTGCTTTGGCTACATATGGTATTTTGTTATTCCATATAAATGTCTGGATAGTTTTTACCATTTCTGAGAAAAAGGTCATTGGATTTTGATGGGGATTGCATTGTATTTGTATATCACATGGGTAGTATGGACATTTTCACAACACTGATTCTTCCAATCCAAAGGCAGGGGATATCTTTCCATCTTCTTGTGTCCTCTTTAATTTCTTTCAGCAGTGGTTCGTAGTTCTCATTATAGAGATTTTTCACATCCTTGGTTAACTCAATTCCTAAGTATTTTATTTTATTTTTTTGGTGGCTATTGTAAATGGGCAAGCTTTCTTGATTTCTCTTTCTGCATGTTCACTATTGGAGAATAGAAATGCTACTGACTTTTGTGTGCTGAGTTTGTATCCTGCAATTTGCTGAAATCAATTATCAACTCCAAGTGTTTTTTTTGTACAGGCTTTAGGCCGTTTGAAATATAGGGTCACGTCATCTGCAAACAGAAACAGTTTGACTTCATCTTTCCAATCTGGATGCCCTTTATTTCCTTCTCTTCTCTGATTGCTCTGGCTAGTACTTCCAGCACTATGTTGAATAGGAGTGGTGAGAGTGGACATCCTTGTCTAGTTCCTGTTCTCAAAGGAAAAAAAGCTTTCAGCTTTTCCTCATTCAGGATGATATTGGCAGTGGGTTTCTCATATATGGCTTTAATTATGTTGAGATATTTTCCATCTATACCTTGCTTGTAGAGATCTTTATCATGAACGAATGTTGAATTTTATCAAATGCTTTTTCAGCATGTATAGTGATGATCATATGGTCCTTGTGTTTGATTTTATTGATATGGTGTATCACATTTATTGATTTACATATGTTGAACCAACCTTGCATCACTGGGATGAATCCCAATTGATCATGCTGCATAAATTTCTCTATGTGTTGCTGTATTCTGTGAGCTACGATTTTGTTGAGGATTTTTGCATCTATATTCATCAAGGATATTGGCCTGTAGTTTTCTTTTTGAGTTGTATCTTTACCTGGTTTTGGTATCAGGGTGATGTTTGATTCATAGAATGAGTTTGGGAGAATTGCCTCTCTTTCAATCTTTTGGAATAGTTTGTAGAGACTTGGTGTCAATTCCTCTTTGAATGTTTGGTAAAATTTTGCTGTGAATCCATCTGGTCCTGTGCTTTTCTGTGCTGGTTGCCTTCTGATAACAGCTTCAGTCCCTTTTATTGTTATGGTTGTGTTCAGATTTTCTACATCTTCTTGGCTCAGTTTTGGTAGTTTTTGTGTGTCCAGATATTTATCCATTTCTTCCAGATTTTCAAATTTCTTGGCATATATTTGTTATATTAGTCTCTAATGATTCCTTGTATTTCAGAGGTCTCAGTTGTAGTATCTCCTTTTTCATTTCAAAATTTTTGTTATTTCGGTCTTCTCTCTTCTTTCTTTAGTTAGCTGTGCTAATGCTTGGTCAATTTTACTTATTTTTTCAAAAAAACAACTTTTTGATTCATTGATCTTTTGTATCGCTTTTGGCGTTTCGATTTCATTAAGTTCTGCCCTGATCTTAATGATTTTGTTCTGTCTGCTAACTTTGGGTTTGGATTGTTCTTGTTTTTCTAGTTCCTTAAGGTGATTAGGTTGTTCACTTGCTATCTTTCCATTCTTCTGAAGTCAACATTTAATGTGATAAATTTCCCCCTTGGTAGTGCTTTTGCAGTATCCCACAGGTTTGAGTATGAGGTATCATTGTTTTCATTAATTTCAACAAATTTTTTGATTTCCTGTTTGATTTCTTCTTGGACCTGTATGTCATTAAGAAGAATGCCGTTTAATTTCCATGTTTGTATAGTTTCCAGAATTTCATTTCCTATTGATTTCTAATTTTAACCCATTGTGGTCTGAAAAAATACATGGGATAATTCCAATTTTTTTAAAAATTTGTTGAGACTTGATTTGTGACCTAAGATGTGATCTATCCTGGAGAATGATCCATGTGCTGATGAGAAGAATGAATATTCTGAGGTTTTTGGATGAATTGTTCTGTAGATATCTGCCAAGTCCAATTTGTCTAGAGTGTTGTTTAAATCTTGCGCTTCTCTGCTGAATCTGTGCAATATTGATAGTGGGGTGTTCAGGTCCCCTGCTATTATGGTATTAGTGTCTATTTCCTTCTTTAGGTCTAATAGAATTTGCTTTATAAATCTGGCTGCTCCGACATTTGGTGTGTAAAGATTTATGATTGTTATGTCTTCTTGATGGATCAATCCTTTTATCGTTATGTAGTGGCCCTCATTATCTCTTTTTATGGTTTTTAGTTTAAAGTCTATTTTATCAGAAATAAGAATAGCTATTCCAGCTCATTTTTCATTTCTGTTTGCACGGTAAGTCTTTTTCCATCCTTTCATTCTTGGTCTACGTGAGTCTTTATAGGTGAGGTGGGTCTCTTGAAGCAGGATATAGTTGGATCCTCCTTTTTAATCCAGTCAGCTGGTCTGTGTCTTTTGATTGAGGAATTTAATCCTTTTACATTAAGAGTTGTTATAGAAAAGTGTTGATGTACTCCTAGCATTTTATTTATTTTTGTTTGGATGTCTTAAATGTCTTTAGTTCCTTATTTTCTGATTTACTATTTGTCTTTTGTATTTCTTGGCTCCTTGGATTGTAGATAATTTTTTTTCTCTTCCTTGTTGGCATTTTTATTTTCCTAGTGGGTTTTGATTTTTCTTGAATTTTCATGGCAGAAGTAGTCATTTTTCAGGTACCAAACCCAGTATTCCCTTGATAATTTCTGCTAAGGGTGGTCATGTGGTAGTGAACTCCTGCTGTATTTTTTGTCTGGGAAATATAATATTTGTGCTTCATTTCTGAAGGATAGGCTTTTGGGGTAGGGTATTCTTGGCTGGCAATCTCTGTCTTTTAGTCTTTTGAATATATCGTCCCATTCCTTTCTGGCTTTTAGGGTTTATGATGAAAAGCCTGATGTTAGTCTGATTGCAGCTCTCTTATAGGTGATTTGATGCTTCTCTCTTGCAGGTTTTAAGATTCTCTCTTTGTCTTTGAGTTTTGCCAATTTGACTATAACATGTCCTGGAGAAGACTTTTCTGAGTTGAATACAGTTGGGGATCTTTGAGCTTCCTGAATCTGAAGATCTGTGTCTTTTCCTATACCTGGGATGTTTTCTGCCAATATTTTGTTGAATATATCTTCAATGCCATCTCCTATTTCCTCCCCTTCCGGAATACCCACGAATCAGATATTTGAGCACTTAATGTTGTGTGATATCTCTCTTAGGTTTTCTTCAATGTTTTTAATTCTTTTTTCTTTCTTTCTTTTTTTGTTTGCCTGTGTTATTTCAAATAGCCCATCTTCAAGGTCAGAAGTTCTCTCTTCTGCGTCTACAAACCTGCTGGTTAAACTGTTGTGTTTTTTTATTTTGTTGAATGAATTCTTCAGCTCGGCAAGCTCTACTACATTCTTTTTCAGGGCACTGATTTCTTTGAACATTTCTTCTTTCAGGTCCTATATACTTTTCCTCATTTCATAGTGTTGTCTAGCTGAGTTTTCTTGTATCTCATTTATTTTCCTTAGAATTATCACTTGAAATTCCTGGTCAGACATTTCAAGGCTTCTTGTTCTACAGGATCTAGAGCTTGAGAGTTATTACGCTTTGCTGGTGTACTTTCTTGACTTTTCATATTTCTGGTATCTTTCCTTGATGTTTAGTCATTGTGGCAAAAGATTTCATGATCCACTGATTATACACTTTTGTCTGACTAGGATCCTGCTGGGGCTGCCAATTTGTCATGGCTGCCTCTGTTTCTACTTGGTCGCCCACTGGTGCCTCGAGCATGTGGTCGCTTCAGACATGTGGTCACCTCAGGCATGTGGTCGCCTCGGGTCTTGTGCCTCTCCTGGCAGGTGCCTCTCTGTTTGGCATGCACTCGGGCAGGCTGGAGATCGGGTCTGATGGCAGTGAGGTCTTCCTGCTAGGTAGTGTACTGGCTCCATGCGGCATGTGGTCTCCTTGGGTCTTGGGCCACTCTGACAGGCACCTCTCTGGTCAGTACACACTCAGTTGAGCTGGGGCTGGAGTCCGGCAGTGGCCTGGCCTACCTGCTCGGTCTCCCAGTGGTGCTGCTGTGTACCTGGTCTCCACGGATCTTGGGCCTCTCTGGCGGGCCGCCTCTGTGGTCAGCGCACACTTGGTCAGGCTGGGGATTGGGTCAAGTGGCAGGCAGGCCTTCCTGCTAGGTCACACACTGGCTCTGTGGGGCACATGGTCTCCGCAGGTATCAGGTCTCTCTGGTGGGGTGCCTCTCTCATCAGCATGCACTCGGCTGGGCTGGGGATGGAGTCCTGTGGCAGCAAGGCCTACATTCTTGGTCACACAATGGCACCACTGGGTGCATGGTCTCTGTGGATCTCGGGCCTCTCCATTGGGGCACCTCTCTGGTTGACACGCACTTGCTGGGATGGGGATAGGGTCTCAACAATTAGTTTTTCTGACACATTCCTCTAGATTTTGTCTTTTGGGTTCTCCTATGGCAAGAGAAAGCAAAAGCAGTCAATTCTATGTTCAACACATGGACCCACTGATGATCTGTATAATTTTTTGTTTCTATTTCATTTAGTTCTGCTCTGATCTTAATTATTTCTTTCTATCTAACAATTTTAGGATTTGATTGTTCTTGTTTCTCTTATACTTTGAGTTGTAGCATTAGGTTGTTTATTTGAATTCTTTCTATTCATTCTGGTGCAGAGCTCACATTGGAATAAAGCATCTCCTCTTTGCCAGTGGCTACTAGGTTTTCTTTCAACTACTTGACTCATGACCTGCAGGGGACAGGGTAGAGAGGTCTATGATCCAATCCGATAGTTGTTTAGGAACGTGTTGTTTAATTTCTGTTTATCTATATAGTTTCCAGAGTTTTGCTTATTACTGATTTGTAATTTTAGTCTGTTGTGGTCTGAGAAGATTCTTGAAATGATTTATTTTTTTTATTTTTTTATTTTGTTGCAGCTTGATTTGTGACCTAACATGTGGTCTATCCTGGAGAATGTTCTGTGTTCTTATGAGAAGAATGCATATTCTCTGGTTGTTGAACAAAATGTTCTTTAAATATCTGCCAGATCCAATTGGTCTAAACCATGGTTTAAATCCTGTTTTTCTCTGTTGTTTTGTTACATAGATGGTCTGTCCAATGCTGAGAGAGGGGTGTTCAGTTCCCCACTATTATCATACTTGGGTCTTTTTTCTTAGGTCTCAGAGTGTTTTATTTATATATCTGGGTGCTCCAGTGTTGGTTACATATATATTTATTATTATTATGTCTTCTTGATGGATAGACCCCTCGTTGTTATATAGTAGCCTTCTTTTTATGGCTTTTGGTTTAAAGTCTATTTTATCTTTTTTAATGTGTTAATCTCTTTGTAAATTTCCTCCTTCATATCCTGCATAGTTTTGCTCAGTTCATTATTTTGTCTAACTGTGTCGTCTTGTATTTCATTGCATTTCCTTAAGATTTTTACTAGGAATTCCTTTTCAGTCATTTCAAGGATTTTCTGTTCTTTGGGGTCTGGTACTTGTGAGTTATTGTTTTCATTTGATGTACTCATATTTTCTTGGGTTTTCATATTTCTAGTATCTCTACATTGATGTCTGGTCATCTGGTATAGTAGTTGCTTCTTCTATTACTCTCTTTCCCTGGACTCTGCTCGTGACCTTTCTTGTGTCAGTGCAGTCAAATGATTGGCAGTCCACCTGCACAGTGGCAGTGGCTGCTGTTGTTACTGCTGTGGCAGCTATGGTTATGGCTTTAGAGGCTGCCTGCACAGAAGCACTGGCTCCTGTGGTGGTGTACTGCTCACACGATGATGGTGGCTGCCTGGTAGCACTGGTGTTCATGGCGACAGCAGCAGTGGTGGTTGTAGCAGCCACCCCCTTGGCTGTGGTTTCAGTAGCAACAGCCTGCACAGTTACTGTTTCTGATGAGTAACTGATGACTTACTGTGTCAATAAGTCAGATGAGTGGCCTAAAAATTTTCATTGCTTGCAAAAGATTTCTTTATTGACCTTTCAAATAAAGGCATTTAAACAGAGAAATATCATAAGATGTAATAATTTTGCTTTATTTATGGTAGGCTCCCATCAAGGGAGTAGTTTAATTATTGTATATCTTCTAGAAATTAGACATTTAAAAACACATATGTATATTTGGAGAACTTTCTGGATCATCTAAATACAAAGTTATGTAACTAGATGTTTTATTCCAGTACCATGCTGTTTTCACTACAATAGCTTTGTAATATAATTTGAAGTTGGGTAGTGTTATGCTACTAGATTTATCTATCTATTTTTTTTCTCATGATTACTTTGGCTATTTGGGGTCTTTTGTAGCTCCATATGAATTTTAGGGTTCCTTTTTCTATTTCTGTGAAGAATGACATTGGTATTTTGATGGGGACTGCATTGAATCTGTAGATTGCTTTGGGTAGAATAGACATTTTCACAGTGTTAATTCTTCCCATCCGAGAGCATCTTTTGGTGTCCTCTTTAATTTCTTTCAGTAGTGTTTTTAGCTCTTATTGTAGAGATCTATCACATCCTTGGTTAAATTGATTCCTAAGTTGTTTTTTTTTTGTTGTTTTTTTTTGGCAACTATCATAAATGGGCTTGCTTTCTTGATTTCCTTTTCTGCTAGTAACCCACATATTTATAGCTAAATGATCTTTGACAAAGGCAATAAGAACATATATTGAGGAAAACACTGCCTCTTCAATAAATGGTGCTGGGAAAATTGTACTTCTATATGCAGAAGAATGAAACTGGACCTGTACCACTCACCATATACCAAACTCAACTCAAAATGGATTAAAGATTTAAATATAAGACCCCAAACCATAAAATTTACTGGAGGAAAACACAGGAGAAACACTCCAGAAAGTAGGACTGGGTAAAGACTTTATGAAAAAGACCCCAAAAGCACAAGCAACAAAAGAAAAATAAATGGGACTATATCAAATTAAAAAGCTTCTGCACATCAAATGAAACAATCAGCAGAGGAGAAAGACAGCTTATGGAATGGGAGAAAATATTTGCCAACAATACTTCTGACAAAAGATTAATATCCAGAATATTAAGAACTCAAACAACTATACAGTAAAACAAAACAAAACAAAACAGAACAAAACAAAAAACACACAAATAATCCAATTTGTAAATGGGCAAAGGGAATGAATAGAAATTTTTCAAAGGAAAACATACAAATGGTCAACAGGTACATGAAAAAATGCTCAACACTGCTATTCATCAGGTAAATGCAAATCAAAACCACATTGAGATATCATCTCACCCCAGTTAGACTGGACATCACTAAAAAGACCAAGAATAACAAATGCTGGTGAGGATGCAGGAAAGGGGAACTCTTCTGCACTGTTGGTCAAAGAGCAAAATTAGTACAACCATTATGGAAAACAGTTTGGAGGTTCTTCAAACTACTACAGATAGACTTACCATACGATCCAGCAATCCCACTATTGGGCATATATCCAAAGGAATGGAAATCATGTTGAAAGGTTATCTGCACTCCCATGTTCACTGCAGCTCTATTTTCAATAGCCAAAATATGGAACTAACCTAAGTGTCCATCGATGGACAACTGGATAAGGAAAATGTGATATATATATATATATATATATATATATATGTACACAATGGAATATTACTCAGCCATAAAGAAGAATGAAATTCTGCCATTTGCAGCAACATGGATGAGTCTGGAGAAAATTGTGTTAAGTGAAGTAAGGCAGACAAGGAAAGAGAAATACCATGTGTTCTCACTCATAACTGTGTGCTAAGAAAGAAGGAAATAATGAAAGAAAAGACTTAAACAATATATTGAACTTGCAGAAGGAGAGACCAAACCTAAGAATATTAGAGATGGGGGGGAGGCAGGGTAGGGTTTGAAGAGGGATAGGTTGGGTAAAGGGCATCAAGAAAAATTACAATTTGTGATAATGTATATGCTGATAATAAATAAAAAAGATGAAAATAGAAAAAAATATATCAAAGTAAAATAAAATTTCATAAATTCTTCTTGGGGCTTTGCTGATTCTTTACAAATATGATAGTAAAAACCCATCTTCAACATTTAATAAATAGTTACACTAAAGATCATTGTAAGTAGACAAAATTTTAAATCTAAATCCTGAAAATAAGGCTCCGTGCTAACACTGTAACATAAGGGTGAAAAAGCTCAGAGGACAAATGGATGATTTGTGTTTTCATGCATTTACTCTCATTCTCTCCCACTTGGAAACATTATTTATCTCTTGTAACTTATAAAGGATATCTTTCTCAATTTAATTTGTTCAAAGTAATATTTTAAGAATATTATTTATTCTTATTGTTTGACTTTTTGTTGCATGTGGCCTTAGTGATCAGGTTACTCTATGAACAAAAGCAATCAACATTCTGATTGATGTATTTGGTGCATTTTATCTTCAGTATTTGGAATATAGTAGTCATTCCATGATGTAAAGTTTTGATTTTATTTAAAATATTTTTAAAAATGGGATTATACTATCTCTTTTTATTTTTTTCATTTATTCCATAAATAATATAGCCACAAGATTTAAAATTTGAAAGTTACAAATTGGTCATATGGTCCTGTCTACTCTTCTCAACAAATAATCTACTTCCCTTCCCTAGAGGTAAACAAGGTTACAAGTTTCTTCCCTATCCTTTTAGAAATTCAGAAATATGCTATGACTATAATCAACTCTAACATTTTCCTAATTTTATATAAATGCTAAACTATATTATATACATTGTTTTGTACTTTTTTAACTAAAAAGTATGTCTTGGAGATAAATATATATTAGTGTAAAGGAATTCTCTTAATCTTCCAAACTGCTGTGTCATTATCTGGACATAACATAATTTACTTAACCAATCTGTTCTTTTTGCTAATACAAACAGTGACTAAATAAATTACCTTCTACATATGACACTTTATATTGGTGCATGTATATCTATGTGATAAATTCCTAGAAGTGGAATTGCTAGGTCAAAGAGTATGTGTATGTGTGTGTGCATTTTATACTTTGATACTCCAGTTAACAATTCATGAGTGACTGTTTCTCCTTATGCTCATGAACATGTTGTCAAGCTTTCAGATCTTTGGTGATTTGAGAGTTCAAAATGCCCTTCTAATAGAATCTCAATTTATTTCATTGTTTACTTTTGTGAGAGGTTTATTAATTCTTCATATGTTTAAGATGCATTCTTATTTTTCTCTGAACAGTTTTCTTTGCTAATTTTTCTATTGCATTGTTAATCTTAGTTTTTTAATTATAAGATATCTTTATATAATAGAGAAATTATCAATTTGTGAAATAATGTGTTATTCAGGGGACAGCTTGCATTACCATATCAAAAAATCCCCAGAAGCTAGAATTTTTTTTCTCTTCTTGCATATAATAGTTCTAACAGAAACACAGAGCCCATGAATCAACATATGGCTTTCATTTATGGGTTCAAGTTTATAGAACTAGTTCTTATTATTTCCAGAGATCAGAAAGAATGACAGATCCAGAGGAGCCTTCTCACAATTCTTTTAAGGGCAAGATTCAAAAATAGTGCGCCTTGCTCTCAGTCGAACACTATTGGCCAGAACTTTGATTAAAGCCATATCCAGATGTCAGAGAGTCTGGGAAATATAGTCTTTAGGTTAGCAGCTTTGTGCAGAGTGAAACTATTACTACTCATATAGAAGAATTTCATAATAGCTATGAGGACAAACTATCAATTTGCTACAAGTGAGTTAAAAATCTGATTTTTTTTTCCAGTTAGTTGTTTTACCTTTGCTTATCGTGAATTTTGTCCTGCAAAGTTGTACCTTATTTATATATCTGAATATTATCAATCATTTTTATTTATGACTTCTAGGTTTTGTGTCATCATTAAAAGTACCTTTTCTGTGCTGTGATTATTTATTGAAATTCTTTTATCATTCATTTTAATGAATCTTAAGGGAGTAATGGCAGTGGTCCCTTCTGCTTTTTTTAAATTAATTTTTAATTGAAACATATTGACCGCACATGTTTATGGGGTACGGAGTTATAATTCAGTACATGTGTACAATGTATGATGACCTAATCAGGGTAATTAGCATATTCATCATTACTTCTTCTTTGTCTTCTTTCTCTTTTGACATTTGAGATTTACAATTTTAGATTATTAGTTTGTCAGTCAAAATGTATGATACCAGAGATAACATATATATACTTTGTCTTTACCATCATATATTCATACACATTATAGTTTTAAATATTTTCTAAGATCTGTTTCATTTGTATGTTTCAAGATATGCTGAAATTATTTGTTTACTATATTTATGTTCTGAATCTATTGTTCTTTGGAAATTAAAACAAACTATGGGGTATAAGGAGGCACATATAATAGCTTAGGGAAAGATATAGGAAAGAGAGCTTGAAATGTTCATTAAATTGAATTAACAATTGAAATAAAAGTAATATACTTTATAAAAGGTGATTTAGTGACTTGGAAAATTTAATTATGGTGATCTGATTAAATTAAAGTGTCAGAAAACACTGGTATCATCAGAATTGATTTGTGAGCACCATTGCAATTTTAGATTGATGAAGCTACAACAGGAAATGAAATAATTTTGCCCTCCAGTAAAGAGTCAAAGAAGTGAAGTTGTAAAGCAAAAATATGTATAACAATAACATGACATTATGCCTTCCTGCTTTTCTTTTTCTTCCCCCTTCTCTCTCTCTCTCTCTCTCTCTCTCTCTCTCTCTCTCTCTCTCTCTCTCTCTCTCTCTCTCCCCTCTCCCGCTCCCTCCCTCCCTCCCTCCCTCCCTCTCCCTTTCTCTCTCTGCTTTTTCATCCTTATTTCCATTTCTTCCTCTTTCTTCTTTTAAATGCTATGCTGTTTTCCTCCTTCTGCTATTTTACACTGATTTGGGGGGGTGGGGGTTCTGGGCATTAAGTTTAACTTTTTATGTGTATATGTGACAATTCTTATTACACCTTGAACACTTTTAACTCATTTCTGAATGATTATGTTTTTATTATCTTATTAGTTGAGACATGCTATTATATATTATGCTTCATAAATGACAGAGTAAAATAAAATCTAATTAATAAAATAAAATACAGTTCAAATTTAAATAAAGAACAAGTTGGAACATAAAAGTTGGTCTTAATTGTTTAAGATGTCTTATAAAATTGAGTTCAATAAAACCAAGTATTAAATAAGAAGTACTCTAATTTTGCCACATCATTAATTAGGATTCTATGGCTTGTATAAGTGAACTATACAAGAAACTTTGATGATAATTTCCTTTCTACTTCATGGATGCCAGGACTTCTCCATAATGTTGTAAGACACTGTTATATTAGTATATTCATATATACAATTTTCTGTAAAGAGAGAATCTATCTTCTGCATCTTATTCTCAAAGATTTTACAAACTAAAAGTGGAAACGACATCTTAATTATCCCATTTGGCTGAGGTATGTGTGTGCGTGCATGCGTGTGTGTATGTGTGTGTATGTATGTACGTGTATCAAATTATGTCTTGAAGTAAGTCTGGATATAGTTAACTTATAACCTGTTTACATGTCAGTTAGTTGAATGGTTAGTAATCTTGTTCTTGAAGTTAAGCTAAGTATTGTGTATTCCAATGTTTTACTTCTTCATCGATGTGCTAGGTATTTTAAAATATAATTTTATATGTTTAAATAACATTCTTACCCTTACGTTTTTTATTGTGGTAAAATACACATAATGTAAAGTTTACCATTTTAACCAATTTTAAGTGAACAGTTCAGTGACATTAGGTATATTCACATTGTTGTGCAACCATCACAACCATCCTTCTCCAGAATTTTTTCATCTTCCCAAACTGAAACTCTGCACCCAGTAAACAAAAACTCCCAGTTCCCTCCTCTTCCTAGCCTCTGGCGACAACCATTCTGCTTTCTGTCTCTATGAATATGACTATTCTAGATACCTTGTATAAGTGGAATACAGTAATGTTCTTTTTGTGACTGGCTTATTTCACTTAGTATAATGTTATCAAGGTTTATCCTTGTCATAGCATGTGTCAGAATTTTCTTCCTTTTAAGGCTGAATAACATCCCATTGTATAAATAAGTATATATATAAATATATATGTGTGTGTGTGTGTGTGTGTGTGGTACATATACATATATATTTATATGCATATGTGTATGTATATACACCACAAATATTTGTGTGTGTTTGCACAAACACACCACATGTTGCTTTTCCACTTATCCATGAATGAACACCTAGGTTGCTTCCACCTATTAAAAATAATGCCCCTATAAACATGAGTGTACAAATATTTCTTCGAGTTGCTGCTTTCAATTCTTTGGAGTATATATCCTGAGTGAAATTGCTGGATCATGTGGTAATTCTATATTTAAATATTTAAGGGTTACCATATTGTTTTCTATGGCAGCTACACCATTTTATACTCCTGCCCACAGTGCCCAAGAGTTCCGATTTCTCCACATTCTTAACCATACTTATTATTTTCTGTATTTTTTTTCATAATAGCCATCCTGATAGGTGTGAAGTGATATCTCATGCAATTTTGATTTGCATTTTCCTAATGATTACTGATGTTTTACATATTTTCATGTACTTGTTGGCTATTTTGCATATTTTCCTTGGAGAAATGTCTGTTCAAATTTTTTTCACATTTTTGAATTGGGTTGTGGAGTTGTTTGTTTTCTGTTGTTGACTAGGAGGGTTTTTGTTCATATATTCTCTGTATTAACCACTTATCAGATACATGATTTTCAAATATTGTCTCTCATTGCATGGGTTCTCTTTTCATTCTATTGATAGTGTCCTTTAATGTATGAAAGCTGTTTTTTTTATTTTTGATGTAATCTAATTTATCTATTTTTTTGTTGTCTGTGTTTTTGGTGTCATATCCAAGATATAATCACCAAATTCAATGTTCATAAAGATTTTACCCTATATTTTCTCCTAAGAACTTTGGAACTTTAGCTGTATATTTAGGTCTCTGCTCCATTTTGAGGTAATTTTTGTAGATAGTGTGTGTTAAGGGTCAAATTTTATTATTTTGCATATGGATATCCAGTTTTCCCAGCACCATTTCATAAAAAGAGTTATGCTTATCTTCATTTATGTTTCTAAGTTCTATTTTTTATAAAGCACTTTAAGATAAAAGAAAGTTTATCCCCTCATGCAAATGATTTCTTTTTATTATATTTTCAGGAACTTTTAATCAACTTTAAAGATAAAGAACTCAATTTTGTAATAGTTAACTTTACACTTAAAGCAAGCCATCCTTCAATGGCACAATACATTATTGCACAAATGCTATTCTAGTCCCCTCACTCTGTTTGCCACTATTACATTCGACACTGAACTATTAGAAGAAATTAGAGAAATAGATGATAGATTGACAAGTATGCAGGCAGGCAGGCTGTCAATAGGCATCTGTATTATTGATTATCATTGCTTTCACCATACCTTAGTGTAGAATCTTAAACCTCATAGTTCTTCAGCCTGTACTATCTGAAGAGTATCCCTGGATAAGTAAAATAATAATAAAATAAAAATAAAATTGATGTTATTTTTATTTTTAAAATTATTCTTTATTAACAAAAAGAGGCAAATCTTTGCATTACTTGCAGACTGTCACACAGAAAATAATGTAGCACTTTGGGACATACATGTCATAGGAACTTCCTTGCTTTCAAACCACCTCTGCTTCTACTAGAAACAAAATATTTTGGAGAGGGTAGGAGGGTGCAATAGACATTGAGCTGGGACAATAGGACATAAGAAGCCTGGAAAGCCTGGGAAAATACTACTGAAATGCAGTACAATCAGTACTGGGCCCAAGGCATATGGCAAAGGGGAAAGATTGTGTAGGTAAGTAGAAATGGTCCAGTGAATGATGAAGTAGCAAGAAGTGTCCATCATGAACTTTTTTTAGTGAGGGCTTAGTATACTCTGAGAAAAGAATCCTGCAACAGGCCAAGAAAACAGAAATTTTGTCAACCTAGAAACAATTAGCTATATACTTTGAAATAATAGAAATGTGTTTATTTAAATTTATTTCCTGACACTGAAAGTGGCAAAAGCCTAGTGTTGGGCCTTAAAAACTAATGCCACCTTAAGTGACATTACAAGTGACGCCATTATGGGCCCACAAGGGCGTATTAATGTGGCAGCCTAAGACGGCGCCGGGAGGAAGTAGGGTGGGAACCTTGCCTTAGCCCTTATTGGCCAAATACCCGCTTCCATGCTCAAGGTTGCAATAGCTAGGCATTGAGACAGGATGCATGCTCTCTTGACCTTTAAGCTGATAAGATTATGTAAAAAACCTCCCTTCCCCATTTGCCTTTAAAAGCAAGTGCTTGTGTGATAATAAACGGAACTGCTCGACAGAACCCCCGCCGCGTCTGAGTGTTCTTTAACCGGGCTGTTTTGGGGGCCGGCGGCTGTGCTCACCTCTCTTCACGGCTCTCTTCCCCCGTCTCCTTCCAAAGGGAACAGGAGGGAAAGGGGAATCCCAGGCCATTGGCTCACCCACCGAAAGGAACAAGGCTAGGGCTGTTCGGGTCAGCCGGCGGCAGACCCGACACCTAGATATTAAATGCCAATGTCAATAAGATAGGGATTCAGACTCAGATCATCCTACTTCCTGGCCATGTAACCATGTGTAAGTTTCTTGTCTTGTCTGTAAAATGACAAGAAACTTGTTTAGGGTACAAGGAAATGACTCAAGATAATAAATATAAATCTCACTCTACAGTGTTTGGCTTATCTTTCAATGATAATTGCCATTTATTGTTGTTGTTTCCAGACAAACAAAGCGATTTTTTCAACATTGTTATAGGCAATGCATTGCATATTTACTGATCTTTTAAGTGTACAGCCCTGTCCAAGCATTAAGTGGATAAATTGGTATGGTGAAATCTTTGTTGTACACAAGTGGAGAAATAGGATGACCCTGAACTCCAAACTGAAGATTGAAAATTACTTTATAAAATAGTAAATAAAAAAATCTATTTCAATATTTCAGAAAACATGCCAGTTTTTAAGTGTCAGAACACAAAATTGCTAAAGGATAGGTCTAATCAACTACATAATGCTTGAATGTTGTACTGTCATCCCCCATTTGGGCCCTGCCTGTCCTGACTTTTAAAGTTTAATTGAAGCTTTTTAAAGTTTTATCTTTGGAGTATTTTTATTTTAGATTTTTCTTTTCTCCATTATTTTGGATCTCTTAAACACGTTGCTTTAACAATTAGCTAACCTTCATTAGTTATAAGTGTTAGGACCCATGATTTTCCCATTGTAAAGCTTAAATCTGAATAAAGAATGAAGAAACCAAACTTCATAATCTTAAAATGTTAAATGACTGAGAAGTCAGTGCCCATTTAGAAAAGTACTCCTGCCTTTACTTTAGAATTCTACTTTGATAAATACTAACATTTAACTCGTCAGAAAAACTACCACCACTGTTTCAATCAGTACTCTTTTGGGCATTCTAAATGTGGCAAGATGAATTTCACATTCGATAAAGCAGACTTTTGAAAAAAACGTCTACAACAAAGTAGGCCTCCAATTTCAATACTAATCTAAGCTCAGAGAAAATGAATATGGACCTCTTGAAACTGCTGCTGATCTACAGTAGTACAAGGTGATTTAGTTACTGTGAGGGCTAAATTGTCTAATGCCAGTCATGACTTCTGTTTTTGCCAGTGAGATAAGCAACTAAGACAATGGAAACAATTCCTATAAGAGAGCCATCAATGGCAACAGAAGTTAGGATGCTATCATCTGCTTAACATTCTGCCACAGATCCAAACTTGTCACCTTCAAACTTGAAAACCCATTATCCAAACTTTGAATATTTTGACTAAAAAGGCATTTGTGATTTGAACCTTTTTTCAGCATTACACTTATAAGAATTTCCTACTGGGGCTTGAAAGACGATCAGTGAGTCATTGTAAACTTTAAAGGTGAGATTTCTAGTGTATATAGAGTTGTATTTAACTAGATTCCTTGTAGGAAAAACAGACTAGGACCTACATCCATTCCAAAACTGATGAAGAATGACATTTTCACTTCATATTTTCAGTGTTGATAAATGAAAATTCTAGCTCAGTGTTCTTATTTAGGTTGATGTTTAATACAATTCTGACTGTCATAACTTTTTTCATACATGATGACCAGTTGTCACCCGTCCTGCAAGCAGACTGGTTCCATTTGTGCCACTCATATTGTACTTATAGGCAAGTGGACTTTCTCTCCCTGGAGGAGATGGAAAACTGGTAGACTTTGGCCTTGGAGGTATTGTTGGGAAAGTTTCTTTTTGCTTTCAGACTGTTTCTTCCTTGCTGAAGTTATTTGAAAGGTATTTCTGGATAGTTAATCCATAGATTTAATAGTTATATTATTCATGTGTGTCTGGTTGCCTCTGACACGTCTATATTTTTCATCTATGTCTACCTTGATGTCTGGTATGGATTTCACAGCCTTGATTTATTTGGATTTATGTTGGGCAACATAGTTGTATTTGACAAGTTATAAACAAAACTTAACAGTTGGATACTGTAAGGTGTTGGATTCCTTATTAAGTTGAGGGTCAATAAATATCCTCTTCCAAAAACAGAAACATTTTCTTTACCACAACAGCTGCTATTCAGTACTTCTGTGTTAGATGACAGGTGGAAGTTTACATTTTTCTCACTACTTTTATCTATGATAGTTCACCAAGAAGGCAGTTTGAGAAGTTGTCATTGTGCAAGTTGTTCAGTAGCCACTTTTCACTACAAACACCGAAGATGATTCCTGTGAGCATCAGCAGGAATAGCTGCAGCCTCTAAACATCACTGAGGTCTGCCAAGGGTGCAAGAGGGTGGGGAGGAGGGCCAGGAAGGTCTCATGTGGTGGTCAACCCACACCTCCACCATCCGTTGACATCTCTGTTATGTCTGCCTACATTCGGAAGGCATGGAATAGGCAAAGAGTTAAGTAGTACAAGGGTTAGGACTAAACAGGGAAAGACCATTCCAGCAAAATCGAGAAGGTTCTTTGGCCCCTTTGACTTCAGTCCCCTCAGGCCAAGATGGAGATGCTAGTGACAGATATTTTTGCCTATGCTGTGATTGCCATTACGTGAGCCTCCTGTTGTGTTGGTTTTGCTAACATTTTTGAGCTTTCAAACTCAGATAAGCCTTCTACACCACTGTGTCTGAATGAATGAGGTTTTCCTTTATGGCCAGAACCTAATACTTGGTAATGCGAGGTATTAAAGGACTTAAATACTCTACTTTGCCTTTTTAAATAGTCATTGACAATAATGGGATTGTTCCTGCAACTGCATATTTATGCTTATGATTCACTAAGTTCTTCCAGAAGATTACTCAAGGTGGATTCTAGTTTGTATGATAGTTAAGAAATGACCTACTGATCAAACCCTACGTAAGGAAAGAAGCAAGAGAAGGCCAGTTGTTTGTGGCATTGGTCCTTGACCATCACCACAGGGAGCTCTGGAGAAACAGGATCAACACATATTGGCCCTAGATGGCCAGAACTTTACTTTCCTGACTCCATCAGTCATTGGATAAGTAACTGGCTGACCAGGGAAGGGGATAGCCTTGAGTAATTTGTGTATTTGAAGTAAAAAGTGAATGGCAGGTGAAATCTGGGGCAAAAAGTCCTCCCTTGAACAGGGATCTTTGTCATTTGTTGCATTCATCACATAAGTAATACTCAGATAATTTGAGACACCAAAATATGGGCTTGAAATGGCTTTGGTTTGTTTTCAAAGATATTTTGCAAACTATTGCCTTATGATTTTGCAAATAAAAAATAAAATTTCCTTATCGGTTAGAGGTAGTGCTACTTATATATTTTATTATAAAGTACTGCTTCATTTTCTTTTAAATTTCCTTGATTAAGTCATATAAATAGGTATTGACACCCATTATATTAAATCTATCCCCTGTGTGTCCTTCAAGGACATATAGTCCCATTATTTTTATTTATGGAGACCTGAAGATAATAGCAGACAAAAGTAACAAGGCTCTGATTTACTTAGAATTAATGTTCAATTGAATGCTTGATGTTGATTTGCCATTGAATTATATTCTGCATTTGTGTGACTTTTTAGAATAAGTTTTTGAATGTATATTTTCCTTTTTTAAGTATTATTGACTGAATATTGCTTTTGTTATTCACTCTATGCTTATTAGCAAATGTTAGTCTAAACTAGGTGCTCTATAGACCTATTTATATAAATCCTGTTGCCATGGTAACTAAGTGCTTCTCATTTAGAAAATAGACCATATTTGGGGGGAAGGAAAAGTAGCAGGCCAGGGAATCCTTGGTCTTGTTAAAAGCTTGTTTTCTATGAGAGGAAAAGGAAAAATAGGAAAAACTCTAATTCCACAATAATTTCTAGTAGCTATTCTTGGGTAGCATATTATTAAAAAATGAGCCATGTGGCAAAAAATGAATTTTTCTTAGAGCTTCATAATATGTTATGATATACACAGTCTTATCTATTTGCCAAATAAACTACACAAAAAAATGAACAGAATTGAGCAAAAATTATTATTCTTTGCCATCAAAATTCAAACATACACCATGCTATTTGGTATCATGTGTAAAATCTCAGGATGTGGTAACATCTCTCAGCTTTGTTCCATGGTATTTCTAATGAAGAGATATCATTCACTCTTAATTAACTTAAACTTCTAAACTGGTTGCAAGTTATTAATGTAGAAGAAAAAAAGAAACTTCACCAAACAAATGTTGCATGTTAAAAAGTATTTTGACATTTAAAATGAAATACTTTAATTTGGTGTGCAGTCATGAAGGATTTTTGAAGGTTGAGATAATTATTTGATGGAAGTTTCCTCAAGCAGTGAAATCAATTGTGTGGCAAGAAATGGGTTGTTTCCTTCATTGTACATGATAGGACCATAATAATGTACTTAATTCTTATGAGATGGCAGTTGAAGCAAGTCAGTGATTCCCTTCTATAGCAAATGATTTTTTGTAGAATGCATTAGGAAAGATCATAACATCATTAGTGTAAAGAAAATAATCGTGAGGAACCCATTAGAGGTTACCTAGCAGGTACTAGCTTTATTTCATCACAAACATTTTTCCTTTCGTCTCCGTATATGGATGAGTTAGGATTTGAAGCTATTTGTAATTTGAGTTTTGATCCAAAAATACTTTTTTAAAAATTCAGTATATTGATAAATGATGCTTACAAATAAAATTATAAGTCATTTGCTACCATATAATGACTTTAAATATTTAAGATTGTGATCATGCAAAATGCAAAAAGCACTGTGTTTTATTTTAATGTAGTCTATTTTAATTTACTTTTTGTCAATTAAGATGATAGCGTTTATGTCAATATAGCTAATTATTAATAATTTATCATGCCCAAACATCTGTTTGTTTTGTCAGTATTATTTTTCACTGTACTATAATTATTAACAAGAATCTCATTATCAGGGTGTTTTCCCTTGATAAATAATTTACATATATAATTTATATATATATATATATAAATACATATTAGAGAATACTGTCTCTATTGGTTTTAAAACTTTTTACCACACTGAAGAGAATTTGTAGCAACAAATTTAAAATTTACCCAAAAAACAATTATTAAAACTTTAAGGTTGGGAGGGAATAGGGAAACACATGATTCATATAATTATGAATACTAATTTTTGTCATTGCCAAATATTTTACTGAAAAATTTCACTTTTTATGTAATAATGAAATACATTTCTCAGTGCCGAAGTGGTGTCTTATTATGTCAAGTGTATCAGTTAGTTATATAAAAATTACAAACAAAAAAAAATATTGTAGTGCCTCAAAAAACATGTTTTCTTTTTCTCCTTCACACCAAGTCTGTGGGGCTCTTGGTAACAATCCAAGGCCACTACCCTCCACGTGAAGGTTTAGGGATGCTCCTCAGAATGGATATGTACTTCCACAAGGATCATAGCAGAGGAAGGGCAAAATCAAGATTGATATACATAATTTCCACTTGCATTCAAAGCAAATCATGCAATCTCAATTATTTTGGATTCAATGGGGAGTTTATATCTACTGTGGTCCTGTAAGAAAGAAAACTGGATATAATGGGGGAATCACTACTGCCTCTCAGATCAGATATATTTGGTTTCAGTGAAATACACTTTAGAGTAGCTTCCAGGTAAATGGAAAATTAACTTTATGGTTGTTTTAATACATGTGCTATTTAATGAAGTTACAGCATTCATGGTCATTTCTGTGACTGTGTTTGACTAGATTTTGCTAAGGAGGTAATGCAAAAGAACCAAATGTATATAGGTTCTTTGAAGTGGATATGAGAATTATTATCAGAGACTTTTATTACATGGTCAGGCCTACTTTGTTCTTCATGGGAAAATATCTATTAAATTACAGATGGGTCAATCTGGGAATTACAAAATTGGAAGCCATATTTCAACAGTGCTGCCATGTTCCATTTTCAACATAATAAAAAGCATTTCATATTACAAATAATATGGATAGAGGATGCCAGGAAGCACTGACACTAATCCAGAGATGATGCCTAATCACTATGTGCTCTATTTTGTGTGTAATCTACTATTGTAGGCTAACTGTATGAACAGACAAAGCACTAGTTTTAAAGTTAGATCTACCTCAGTCACTGGTGAACAATTCTGTACCTAAAACCCTTCATCTGTAAGAAAGCAATAATAATTTATTTGCACAGTTACTGTGAAGATTAAACAAAATGACATATAAATCTTTTATTAGGGAGGCTAAAATATACTAGACCTTCAATAAATATGAATCATGACAACTCATAATGTTTAATGGGAAATGATATTCTGATTTTTATAAAAATTTCTGGCAAATAAACTTGAGAGATACAACCTGCTAGATAGTTCCTTAATGTTAGGCAAACTCCCTATACTTATGTAAAGATTTAATACTAATCTAGAGAAGAGATAAAGGAATATAAAACCTGTAAATAATGATATTTTCTCCAAATCTTTGTTTTTCTTTTATGAGTCAGGCACTGCACTGGGGCCTTAATGTTACCTCATTTCATCCCCCAAAAGAATTTGAGGGTGGTTTTATTTGTCTGCTTTACATTAGGAAATTGAAATACTAGTACCAGTAGACAATGAAATAGTACCCATCTATTTTATTGCTAAAATGCTTAGTGTAAATGCTTCTTTAAAATTAGAAAGTACACTGGTGTCATATCTGAAGCAGGAATTAAATTCTCAAGTCAAGAGTAATGTGGAAAACTAGTGCAGCTCAAATTACTCTTGAAAATCCTTTAACAACCCTAAATTATAGCATGACAAAGGTTCACACTCATAAATTCACACTTGGAGAAAGAAAGAAATATAGTGGAAAGGTCAGTGTGCTTACCAGCATTATTCAGGTTGCTTTCTCTCTCCCTTATTTTTTCATTCCCTCTTTGCTCTTTCCATTTCTTCTCTTTCTTTCCCCCCCTCTCTGCATGTTTTAAATAAAATATGTTGTGACTAGACAATACATCAATGATGCATCAGAAGTAAATTACCACTGTGCATGTTATAGAATACCTAAAATCTACTTCTGTTTACTATTTTTAATTCTATACATTTCAAACTGAGCCAGTCCTAATAGCAAGTTATTCAGAATAGCGAAATAAAACAATTGTCACCATGTCATTTCATATATCACAAAAATCAGAGGACCTTGCTTTCTCCTCCTCTCTTCCCACTCCTGTGGCCTCCCCCTGCCCCTCATATTTTGTATGATTCATTGATGTAACTATTTTAATGAATACAAACCTATGAGAATTTCTAAAACTGAAGTGGGCCCACCAAATATGTGAGAAGTAAGTAGGAGATGAAATTGGGGTGAATATTGCCAAGTTGACAAGAAGGAAAATGTATTTAGGAGAAATGTGTTTAAATTTTAATAACCATGCTCAAAATGAAAACAGCAAAGCTCTTGGGCATCCTCAGTGTGTATTATCTAGAAGAATAAAATTGACATTGAAGCAAGTGTGAAAAGGGAAACGAAAAGATGTCATTTGTATTTTCTTTATTCGGCAGACTGACTTTACGTGTTTTATTTTTGAAAGCCCACAAGAAAATCATAAGTATTTGCATAAGTGTACTTTCAATCTTTCTTTCCCAAGTCTATTTTTCTTATGAGAGCTAAAGTTTATTTGTGAATTTTGGAACTTTGTGTTTTGGGTTTAGCATTTATGACGAGAGGGGATAAACCAGGAATGAGGCATTACAATTTCTTCACAAAAAATCTAGGGTCCACGAATGCTTTAGGCTGGCTTGACACTCAATTTCTGGTTTTGCGTTGTGTTTGAAAACACTTGGCAGGTAAAACAAAATATGGCAATGACCCTTTTAAAATTCTGCCAGATGAGGCTCTTTGATTCTCAGTTTTTCACCTTTTCTTAGTAAAGGAAAAGTTATTATTTGTAATTCTGTAAATAGAAGGATAGTAAAATCTTTTTATGACCTTTATTGTGGGTAACATTGAAGTTTTAAAAACATTATCAGAACATGTAATTAACTATGGGCAATAATACTCAGATATGTAGATCTCTGATCCCTTCCTCAAGTGCTTTCATGAGCGCTTATTTGTTTAAGATATCTTCCTTTCCACTCACATATATTTACTGAAAGTGCACCAAACAATCTGTTTACTTATACATTTTTTTCGTTTTTTACTACTGTTTGGTATTCCCACCTCCTTCATCCATGGTTCAGTGAATGAAGAAGTATTAACTTTTTATCTCCTGGAGTAAACTGTAAATAACAATGTGAAAATTAAGGCATTGCACACAATAAAATATATGACTCATAAATGTTTGTTTCATTTTTGTTCTCTGTAGAATTTTCTGTCTTCAAATATTTGAAACAAAAACAAGGCAAAATAAAATATGTTTATATATCTGTACAGTTGTTTTCTCTTTAGGTAAATTTAGAAAATATATTTCTATTCTGGCTTGTTCAGAACCTCTTAAAGCACCATGCTGCTTGAAAATTTTATTTTTCTTTACTGGCACTTTTCTCTTATTATAAACTAAGTTTTCATTAAATTTATTATTGATATTAAAGTTTAGTCTGGGAGAAACTTTCTGGGGTAGAAATATATTCTCAAGGAGTACTTTAGCAGAAAGGAATGTGTTTTAGGTGTCTCTGCAGATAATGTTGAATTACTTTGATTTTCTTTTTAGGTTGAGTCACTCTTCAAAAAAAATCTTTTGATAGACACTGACATCTGCTAGAAAAGTGGCAAAATGCTGCTTGCATTTGATACACCAAATGAACAGAGATAACTGTAGAGTGCATAAGTTGCACTCAAAGAAATTGTTGTCACAGTATCTACTTTTTCTCTACATTTTTTGCCCACTCTGAGAAAAGCAAATGTTCATTCAGCATACATTTACATTTCTTTGTCCTTCCATAACATTGAGAATTGAAACTGCGAATTCATCATAGGACACTTAGAAAAGGGAGTTTTACTTTTCTCTTTCATACATACATATATGCACACACACACATATGTCCATACAAATATATACATTCACATACACACACAAACATACATATATGCATAATACATATGCACATGCATATATGAGGATACTTTTAAAAGCTCATGGAAAGATTTGTAACTTTTTTAAGTACCCTCTTATATGTGTGTGTACATATAAATGTATGTGTTTATACATGTGTGTATTTTGATAATGTGATTGTTTACTGGGCAAACCTAAGTCATCATGATGGATATCTCAAAATTTATTTTTAGATAATATTGAGAAAATTCATGATAGAACTTACTCCAATTTATTAAATATATTGAATGTATGCTACTTGTGAAATCAGAAGATTTACACATGTTCTTTTTTATCTTCACAAGTGTAGGGTAAAAAATATGGTTGAAGGTTATTTAACTTCCTCAAGTGGCAGAATTGTGGAGCCTCTACCATGTTCCAGGTGCAGCCCAAGTCTTTAGGGATAAAAAAAGTCAGCTAAACTGATGTAAAAATACATTCCTGTCTTATGAAGTTTTTGATCTTGTTGAAGGTTATAGAAAATAAAATACACAAGTGGTATTTATACTATGTTAGACGGTAAGTGCTATGGAAAATTTCAAACAGGAAAAGGTGATAGAATGATCTGGAAAGTAAGGAGGTTCATTTTAAAAAGTCAGGGGATAAATGTTATTTAACATAAATAAGGCTAAGTGACAAAACAGACAAAAGCCCCAAAACTCAGTGAGTTTCTACAATCAAGTGTTATTTTTCTGATTATAGTTTGGGTGTTTCTCCTTCCTCTTCTAGTGAGGCCATCTGTTACACTTAGTTCCCAAATTGTCACAGTAAAATAGGAATGAATGAGATTATCAGTTCTTAATAGAATAAACCTGGAAATAACAAGTACTGCAAGTATGTAGTCACTTGGACAGAACTATTCACATGACCCCAACATAACTGCAAAGAAGGCTGGGAAATGTAGGAGAGGACATGGGCTACTTGATCACACCAATTGTCTCTTCTAGGGAAGGCTTCATGAAGAAGATATTTGTGCATAGACTAAAATAATTTTTAAGCTATATTTGTTTTATTTATTTTTTATTTTTTAAAATTATTATTTATCATTATACAGTGTAATCGATTCTTGTGGCCCTTTACCATTCCCTCCCTTTCCTCCCTCTCTCTCCCCCTTTCCCACCCCTGGCAACCTCAGTTCTGTTCTCTTCTCTTAAAAAGTTCAATGAATTATTGTGATTGTTATGTGTATTTTTGTTTGTTTATTTATTTTTATTAGCTTACACATATTAAAGAGAACATGTAGTGTTTCTCTTTCTGTGCCTGCCTTATTTCAAGAAACATAATTTTCTCTAAGTTCATGCCTACAGCCATCTGATCTTTGACAAAAGCACCAAGAACATACACTGTGGAAAAGATTGCTTCTTCGATAAATCGTCCTGGGAAAATTGGAAATCCATATGTAAAAGAATGAAACTGGACCCTTACCTCTCGCCTATACCAAAATCAACTCACAATTGGTTAAAGAATTAAATATACATCCTGAAACTATAAAATTCCTAAAAGAAAACATAGGGAAAACACTCCAGGAAGTAGGACTGGGCATAGACTTTATGAATACGACCCCAAAAGCACAGGCAATGAAAGGAAAAATAAATAAATGTGATTATATCAAACTAAAAAGCTTCTGCACAGGAACAGAAACAATTAACAGAGTGAAAAAACGACTAGCAGAGTGTGAGAAACTATTTGCAAAATATGCATCCCACAAAGGAATAATATCCAGAATATACAAGGAACTCAAACAACTTAACAGTATAAAAACAAGTAATCCGATTAAAAAATGGTCAAAGGAGCTGAATAGGCATTTCTCAAAGGAAGATATACAAATGGCCAACAGGCACATGAAAAATTGCTCAACATCACTCAGCATCTGGGAAATGCAAATCAAAACCACATTAAGATATCATCTCACTCCAGTTAGGCTGGCTGTTATCAAAAAGGCTGAGAATAACTCGTGCTGGCGAGGATGCGGAGAAAGGGAACGCCCCTGGACTGTTGGTGGGGCTGTACACTGGTACAGCCATTATGGAAAATGGTATGGAGGTTCCTCAAACAACTACAGATAGAACTACCATGTGACCCAGCTATTCCACTGCTGGGAATATACCGAGAGGAATGGAAATCATCACGCTGAAGGGATACCTGTACTCCCATGTTTATTGCAGCACTATTTACAATAGCCAAGAGTTGGAACCAGCCTAAATGCCCATCATCACATGAGTGGATGGGGAAAACGTGCTTTATTTACACAATGGAATACTACTCTGCTATAAAAAAAAGAGTGAAATACTGCCATTTGCAGCAACATGTATGAACTTTCAACTATATTTGAACACGAAAGCATATAAAAAGAAAATATTAGGCTCCTAATCAACACAATATATTTCACTGAACTTTTTTCACAAGAGCAAAACTCCTAATGATTTTAAATTCGTATATTATGTGCCTGGTTATAGAGACAGATGCACTTGATTCTAAAATGTGAGCTCTTAAAACTTTATGGATGACATATACATTTCCTAGCATAAAAAGTAATATAGCAGGCTAGCATTGTAATAAAGAGAAAGTAAGAAAAAGTATTAAATTACAAATATTCAAAGCATTATTTCAAACTGCCACACATTTTTTGTAGTAGTCACTACCAAGCTGACTATGAAGAATGTTTTCCTATGGAAAAGAAAGTAGAGTATAATATGTTGGTGGCATAATTTAAGGTAAGTGTGCTACTGACACCCCTAAGTAGTCAATTTAACATTGAGCCAACTTGTCACCTAGATGGAATTAGATATTTTTTCTCAGAATATATCATTTAATTTACTGATCAATTTTTGTAGACTTTACAAATAACAAGAACACTTCTATTATACTACAGAATAATTAAAAGTGAGTCATATTTGATTTAATTTACTGTTACTTTTTAATCAGTGCTTTTACAGAAGAACTTAGATTGTTTTTATAACAGTAGAAAAAATAGTCCTCTTCCACTTCTTCTATCTCCCACCTCCAGAGAACTGTAGATGTTAGAGGATATTCATATAACCATTTATTGAATGACTTTGCCATTCTGCAGAATGTCAGAACACATGCGAACATCGTATTGAATGATTTCTGAGTACCTGCTTACCTATTTCTATCAAAGGGATTGCTGAGGAGGAAATAAAAGGTGATATGTGATAAACTATAGGGTTTAATACTCAGAGGTTTTTTAAATTAATTCCACTAATACCCTGTGGAAAAGACTACGGTTTCAGGGATATAGTCATTGGAAACTGACTCTGCATTGAGAAATCTCACATCTACTCTGAGAAAGGGCAGAGATGTGTAAGGAATTATGAGAAAAATCAAAGTTCCTTGTATGGAAAGGGTACACATAAATGACTGGGGAGAGAAACAAGAATGTCTTTAGGTTTGCAGAATCAAGAGAAATATCAAGAACCGTATATAAATATGGCAAATGATGTTTAAGAACAATTAGAATGTTGCTGGATAAAATTTATAGAAGCAGATATATAGAGAACTGCTCACTTTATTATAGAGGGAAAAAAAATTTTCAATACTTTCAATGCCTTCCCGTTATCTACTAAATAAAGTCTTTGTTGCCTCATTCAAAATGCCTCCTGATCTGACTACCATCTTTTAAATCTTTTCTTTGAACTTATTTACCCCTATAAACAGGGCAACCTACACATTTGACTTCTGCTTTCTTACCCAAAACAATCTGTATTTTTTTTCTATCCTTGCCATTCTTTCTACCTTCAGTGATGAAGTTGAGTAATCAGCATAGAGAAAGAAAAGAAACCAAGGAAGTGTGCATTTTCAGTTGAAGTCCCAAACTCAGCCTGATACCACAAGTGCCACAGGAGTGCAATTTACACTTGAGGGTCTGTCTCTTTTTGAAGTAGACGTACTGGACTTTCATTCTCTTATATCATTCACTGAGTGGCTAGGAGCCTCCTACAGAAGTGGGGGATGTAAAACTCCTGGGGACTTCTAAATTTTCCCCTCTAGTGCCCAAGAGTAATCCTCAGAATGTCTTAGGAGCCAGCTCTTAGAAACAAAGTGTGTAGTAATTGGAGCATGGATGTACAGAGCTGCTAAAAGGCCATTGAATAGGGCAATAGGGCATCACAGGGTCCCCTACCCTACCTCAGACTTCCTTCTGTTCCTTAAATGTAGTGATTGTACTTCTCTTGGCATTTAGCATGTAATATTTTATATTATTATTATTTCCCTACTGGATGTTCTGTGCACAATACTAGCTTCCTTGAGCAGTTGATTTTATCTTCAGTTAAAACATGATAAATACTTGAGTTTATATTATGTGGTAGGTGGATACCTAGATGAAAAATCAATAGGGATGGTCACCATTTTTGAAACTTTATAGTATATAACTGTTTGAAATTACTAGGATAAGAAGCATGAAAATGATGAAGAATCCAGAGGCGTCAGTGTCAAACCTATGATCAAATCTCGATTCTGCAGCTTTCTAGTTGGATGACCATGGACAAGTAACTTAGTGACATATTGACAAGTAACTTGTCTGAATCTAAGTTTCCTCATCTCTAAAGTGAATATTTTAATATTTTAATAGTGTTTTTGTAATATCCCCACGTGATCCATAGCAGCTTTTCTGTTAATATTTTTTTCCCTCTCTTTAACTTCCTTTAAATATTGAGCATCAGGCTTTGTACAAAATATATTCATAATGCAAATAAGCATGAGTTGAGAAACAGGACAGAGCTCTAAATATGTTCAGTGAATAGTGATTAGTAGAATTCGAGTAAATAATAAGAGATAAATATAAATATATCCCAACATAGAATAGTTTGAGATAAAGTTAAGACATATGTAACAGGTAAAATTCTAGAGGAGACTATATTTAATTTGATACATTATGCAAAATTTTCAAAGTTCTTTCAGAAAAGCTATCTAAAATCATGGTAATGTATGGTGGACCATTTGGGTCACAGAGGTTCTTCAACATTTTTTTTTCTGCTGGAATACAGTATCAGAAGTAGACATGCCAGGGGGAAGCCCACATTTTGATGGTTACTGACTATCGGTCACAGGCACTGAAGCAAAACTTCTAGTACCAGCTCTCTCCATCTTACCTTGAACCCTCCACTGTGTTAAGAACGTGTCTTGAATCCATGTTTGAAAGCTGGTAATATAGGAGACTCTTGAAAAATCTAGGTGAGAAAATGGTGAATAGTAGCAACTGAAAAGAAATTATAGGCAATCGTACCAAAAAGGAATATCGAGCTGCAGAATTCATACATTGTGTTTTGTCTGCCTTTTAGTACTTTCTTGTGAAAATTAAACTACATGTGTGAACAGAAACATATATGCTATCGAGTCTGTTTCCCTGTCCTCTGTATACATTGTGAATATACATTATCATAGTGATCAAGAGACTTCATTCTACCCTCTGAACACAAACGTTTGGTGAACAGTTCTAATGCAAAACCAGCTGTTCCTGCAAGCCTCTTGTCCTATGAGGTCAACAATATTCCCGTGTAAAGATAGTGGAGTGCACAGCAATATTTTAAGTCAGTGTCCTATTCATTGGGGTTGTAATTGAATTCCAAAGTGTTGAACTCCAGTGAGCAGTGTGAGTGTGCATGTGTGTATACACAAATATGTGTTATGTTTAATGTATAGATGCATTTGTACACAAATTCTTATCTATGTTTTAAAATAAGTTTTATTGTGTTAAGATTAATCATTTTAGTTCCTTTTCTTCAAGGTTTTGCTTCCAGCAAAGAAATTCTCTGAAATATATTTTAAATGTGATCACAAGTAGAATTGCAGACAACCAAGTCAGAGAGGCTTTCCGTAATGGATTTATTTTTGGTAGTTAGCTTTCTAGAATCTTCTTGCTTTTAAAGTCTCTGTTGTGATTGGTTATGCTTTCAGCCCAAAATAGCAACTCAAAATATTCAGGTTTTTAGTCACTTTTCAATTTTACATTGTAGACTGTGGCACCCATTCATTATACACGACTCACGTTGATTTGGGGTTTTCAGCTTTTGTTAATGTAGATGTCCATCAGTGCTAAAACAAGTGTATAAAAAAAAAAAATCGCAGACATGGTTTGCCTGAAAATCTGCAAACTAATTGTTTATCCCTGATAATGCGATCATTAAATTCAGCTACATTTTTTGCATGAAATAGTGTTGGTAATTTAAATTAAAGCTTGTACTAAGTAGCATGATACTGTATTATAAATGAATCAGAATGTGGCCTGATTTTTGAGCAAGAAATTCAATCTTTAGGTGCTGAAACAATGTACACTTAGGTCACACACCCCATATTTGAATTTTTTCCCTATTTTACATTGCTCTAAATGTTGTCATTGAATAAACAATTCCCTGCTTTCTAAAGCAAGTGTTTCTTACACTACACAAACACACACATTTAATTACCTAGTGACACAAAAGTGCTGAAATAATTTAGAACCTATATCAGAACTAAGGGAGCATTCACTTCTAAGGCAGTAGTTCTCAAACTTCAGCATGCATTGGAATTGCCTGCAGGGCTTGTTAACACAGATTCCTAGGCCCCACTCTTAGAGTCTCTGATTCAATAGGTGGGGCAGGGCCCAATAATTTGCACTGGTAACCAGTATCCAAGCGAATCTTTTGCTGCCGGTACAGGGACCACACTTTGAGAACTGCTCTTCTAAAACATATCACTCATTGTCTCAGCCTAGGTTAATCCTCAATCATTCTCACATGGACTATGGTAACATCCTAACTTGTTTTACTGCTTCCAGTTTTACTCCCCTTCGACCTGTTATCTACACTGCAGCCGGAGAGTTTCTTTTAAAACCTACATCGGGTTATGCATTTCTAATGGGTTCTTGTCAGTCTTAAAACAAAATTCAAATTCTTAACGTTGGCCGGTAAGAATTACATCATCTGGCCTTTGGCTTCCTGTTCTACCGCATTTCCCACCCTTTTCTCTTCCTCACTCTCCTCCAAATTCCCTGGCCTTGATTTTTCTTGACCAACTGTGCCAAGCTTGTTTCTGACTCAGGGCTTTTGGACTTAATTTTTCCTTTGTCTAGGATGATGATCACTCCTTTCTCTCCACTTGTATGGCTTTCTCTCTCATTTCATTTAGATCACTCCCAATACAGTATTTCCTGACCTTCCTTTCTAACATAGCACTCTCTACTTGGCTCTTATATTTTTATTTGTAATATGACTCTCCACCCCCAAATGCATGCTTCTTAAGAATATAAAATTTGTTTTATTCACTGTTGTAATCCTAGTGCTAAAACAGCCTCTGGCATTTAAGCTATATTCAGTAAATATGTACTGAATGAATAAATAAATAAGTGAATGGAGAAATGTTCCTTTCACTGCCTCTTTTTCCTTGTAATCCAGACAATTAATCCTTTTGTCTGCAAACTGTTATATTTCTCTTGCCACCAGGTCCTCCTGAATTCTTCTTTGTTTATGGGGAAGTACTCTCAGTTAATTTTCCCATATGCACCTTACCTCCAACCCTACTTTTTTAACTGATATTAAATCTTTAGCAACATGCAAAAGAGACTTAACACACATGACACATGCACATGCACACGTACATGATTGAAGATATTTGGCTTCCATTTTGGGATCACTAATTCTTAAATTATGCGTATTTATTTATGTCATGCACATTTCAAGTACAGTGATACTCCAACCTGATATTCTGTTTATTAGACTATTAGCTGTGGACTACTGACACAGATAGAACGTTAATTGTCAGACTGAGGTTTGGTCTTTTTCATGTAAGAGTAATTCCATTCTGGAGCCAGAAAGATGCTTGTAAATGTATCCTATAACTATTATCAGGACATGGCCTCTTTTGCATTATGTACTCTTGATAACTGTTGGTATTGAAGAATATTGTCTGAACATCTATACCATATTGTGGCATATCCATCAGAATATACTTAGAATTATGTTTTTTCCCTCAAATTCCACATAGCAAAAGCAGGCACATTTGATAACAACAACTGTGAACTCCAGATTAAAAATAATTTCCTTTCTATTTTCAAGAAATTTTACTCTGATATATCTTCTCAAGCAAATGTTCTGACCTCTGAACTTGTTGCTCTTAAATAGTGATTTAATACCCTCTTCTATAAAAATTAATTTAAATTCTGTCTTTGATGTCTTTCACAATTCTAGCCCCATATTTCCTAGTATTTATTTTCCCTAGAGGGTCCAAATAGTTCATCAAACTCTAGCCAAAACTTATCAACTTTTACCAAAATAGGCTCACATTTATGACCCTGGTTCTGGTAAAGGCACAATTATTCTTCCACTCATAAACACAGTATTAGGGAGACATAGAGAGACATGTAGATGCAATTGTTAGGACTTGTTGAAGAGAATTTGAACAGTGTACGTGATCTATGACATATAATGGTTATATACATCATCAAGTCATGTAATTTTCGTAGACTGGAAAGAAAAAAAAGAAAAGCTATGAACATTTTGGCCTAACTCACCTGATGACAGTAATCTAGTTAAGTCATCACTATCTAACATTTTTTATTCACATTGTCATGTACACATCATACCTAGAATATAAGTGTCCTAATCTCCTTAACCGTATTTCCAAATATTTTTTGGCTGTGACTTCTTTTATGTCCATTAAAACTACTTAACAATTATATCATATCATTATGACTTCCATGATTGGTTGGCTGGTAAGTAAGTTTTCAATATCTATCTCTCAAACAGTCTGGAGATTGAGTGTGTGTGAGTGTGTGTGTGTGTTGTGGAGAGATGTGTGTGTGTGTGTGTTTTTTTTTTTCTCCTTCCCTTCTTTTTCAAAAAGGCCTTATCTAGTTCAGAATTCTGGAAGCTATATGACAAAATTAATCATTATTGTTTCAGAAGAAGTAGCTCTTAGTACACAATGATGTGTCAAGACCAGAGATGGTAGCCCATGGGCCCCTTCATATCTTAATCCCCTTGTACCTCGGCTTTCAGCCTCCAATTCAATTGCCAAAGTTCATAAAGTCTGCCTTAATATTGCCCTACCTCTCCATTTCTTACTGTTACCAATGTCATCAACCTGTATTATGTCCTAAAAATCTTTCAAAGCCTCATATCGCCACACAGATAATTTCCTATATAACTTCCTATTCCTGTTACTTATATTCCCTGGGATTAAATGTCTTTCCAAAGAGAAGATCTATTAGTGTTAACCTTCTACTCTGCAACTTTCAGTGACTCTCCATTGCCTATAGTTTTATATATATATATATATATATATATATATATATATATATATATATATATATTTTTTTTTTTTTTTTTTTTTTTTTTTTTTTACTTTGGTGTTTAGTGTCTTGAAATCAAACTGAGCTTCTATCTTTATGCCTCTGGACTCTCCCTGATATTTTCTCTCTGTTCTATTTGAAATGAACTGTGCTCACACCCCTTCAATGTGCTGTAGGTTAACATTTCTATGTTTGTATGTGAAATTTTTTTCTTTTCCTCAGAGTAGACTGTCATTTTCAAAGTTCTGTCTTTTAAGAAATTATCACCTGTTTAAAATTATCACCCATCATTCAAGACCCTGTGAAATGCAACCTCTTACATGAAATCTATCTTCATCTCACCATACCCAGCCTGATGTGATGTCCTTTATTTTTTTTCCTTTGAACCACCATGTTTTTTGATGGTGTACAGTAGCAATAACCTTTTATCTCACATAAATGAATATTATCTAGATATGAATATAAGTGCTATTTTTCTGCCTTTTTATCCAGCATTAAGTCCTAATCCCCTAAAATACAAGGATAATATCTTATTTACCTTTATATTCTCATACACAATGTTGTATAACCTTTGGAATTAGGTCTGAGTTCACACACAGTGTAAATTGCTATTTGATGGACCTAGACTAGATTTTGTGTAAACTTTATCCCAATGCAAGTTTATGTGATACCATGACTGAAAATTGATAATGTTGCATGTATAATATCTTAATTTTTCAACTGTAAAAAAATAGTAAAAAAACAAATAACCCAATTAAAAAATGGGCAAGGGAGCTGAATAGACATTTTTCAAAGGAAGACATACAAATGACCAACAGGTAAATGAAAAAATGCTCAACATCACTAGTCATCAGGGAAATGCAAATTAAAACTACATTGAGATACCACTTCACCTCAATTAGACTAACTATAATCAAAAAGACAGTGAATAACAAATACTAGCAAGGGTGTGGAGAGAAGGGAACACTCCCACACTGTTGGTGGGACTGTAAATTAGTACAACCACTATGGAAAACAGTAAGGAGGTTTCTCAAACAGCTACACGTAGATCTTCCATATGATCCAGCAATCCAACTTCTGGGTGTATACGCAAAGGAATGGAAATCATCATGTCGAAGGGATACTTGCACTCCCATGTTCACTGCAGCTCTGTTTACAATAGCCAAGACATGGAACCAACCTAAATGTCCATTGATGGTTGATTGGATAAGGAAACTGTGGTATATGTACACCATGGAATACTACTCTGCCATAAAAAAGAATGAAATTCTCCTATTTGCAACAACATGTATGAGCCTGGAGAAACTTCTGTTGAGTGAAATAAACAAGCACAGTGGGATAAATATCATATGTACTCACTCATATGTGGGAGCTAAGAGAGAAAGGAAGGAAGGAAAGAAAGACCACAGTGGTGTGTTGGACTTGCAGAGGGAGAGAGCATTCTATGGGCTACAAAGTGGAGTGGGAGGGAAGGGGGCAAGGGGAGGAAGGTTAGGGATAATTGGGTGGGGGATATGGGGCACAAATGCAATTTGTGGTAATGGGTATGCTGCCAGTATGAATCTGGCACCCACATCGTGGGCACGAGCGGTGACAATCAGCTTTGTATCTCATGAACATTCACAACCAATAAAAAAAAGAGAAAAAAGGGGGACCTGTTGTTCCCAGGGTATAGGAGTATTTGTGCTCTCTTCCAGAACTTCCAAAAAGCCTTCAAAAGTAGGTAGACTTTGGTGTTAGTATGGGGGAGGTGAGAAGGAATGAACTGAGAGTTCTATTATTGACTGAGAGGATCACGGCACTATTAACAGAACCAAGAAGCACGTGTATGGAAAGGAAAGTAGATGTGTGTGCAGAAAAATATAATGGACTTTGGTTTTTTACAAGATTAGCTTGATTGTGCCTGTTGCACAATGTGGGGAGTATGATCAACAGTGAGACAGCTATAAATATTAGAAAGTTCTTCCCTCAAAAAAGAAATTCCAAGATAATTTCTGCCCCAGTGATATGCACCTATAACCATGTTGTCATGTATTCCCTGGACATACTGGTCTTGTTCTTTAAGCCTAGTAATTTGTTCCTATGATCCCAGTGTTAAATTTTTAGTATTGGATTAGCATGAACTGACTGAAGTGCTAACTATTCAAAATCAGAATGATGCTGAACAGATGGAAGGGCCAAAAGCACTGAGCATGTAACACCTGTGAATTATATCTAGATCAGTCACCAATCAGATTCTGGGCTGTATTCAAGGTGTTGACTGTGATCTTCTTCCAATTATAAATGTTTCATCCAAAATAACAGTGATTTTAGCATAACTTATTTCAGGAATTGCCCAGGACAAAAATAACAGGGTTTTCTAAACTAGAACTAAAGCTCATTACGCTCTGCTAGTCTATATTTGAGGAGAGAAACCCCCAAATTCAGAATTCTAACATAATTTTATAGATGTTTTTTTAAAAAACCTATCATTTACTTTGGGTTTATTTTTGGGGTTATTTTAAAAGCTTATATGTTGTTCTTCTGAGTTAGCTTAACAGTTATCATTGGCCCAAAATGCATGATGTTTTGGAAAGGAGACATATATAGAAGCTGAAATATGAGCTTACCTCTGTGAAGAATCCTTATATTTGGGCAGGTTTATTCTTGATTTTTCTCATTCTCTTGGCAAGAGAACTTCATTGTACCGAGCATAGGACATTATTATACATGATACTCATATTTGAGTACTTGCCAAAAGATTTCTGTTTAAATTAATTTTGTGCCATTTAGCTATGCTGTGACATGACCTTGTGATGACTTTGCTGCATGTATTTGTGACATCATTTCAATGCATATGACTCGACAACGTAGGGCAGACAGGATTGGTCATCCCTTATTTTCCTACTGTTTCTCATGATCTCAGTGCCTAAATTTTGTATGTTCATAATTAAAGGAAAACAGTACAGTTATGGAGACACTCTGGATGCAACTTGTGCCACCCCAGTGGTTGCTGAGGCCAATTTGGCTGGGCATGGCAAGGCTGGCAGTCATGTTTTCCTCCCTCAAATATCTATGAGAGATTCTTTCTTGAGCCAGCATGCATGTAGCTTCCCACTGTGAATTATTTGTTTGGAACTTATGGCAGTTACGTTTCTAGGCCATCTCACAAAAAGCTGTGTAGCCATAATATAGTTGATCTGTAGTGGATAATACTAATTTGGTGTATGCTTCCTGGATGGATCCAGGTAGTAAGTGGACTAGAGATGGAGGGGGTAATAGGAGAATATTTTGGGGATTACCAAATGAATATTTTTAGGATATGCCCTCAAAATCACTCACTCTGATATTCTCTCTGTTTTCATAACTTTTTTTTGTCTTGTTTTGAGCATATATATACAGAACTCTCACATCTCTTAGGGAATTTATATTTAAAGGTGTCATGGATATAGAAGAATTCTTTGTGATAGAATAGGAGAGGTAAAGCATTTTTATTGTAGTTGTTGGAATGGTCTGTTTATGACATGTATAAGACCACTGAATACAATAGTGCATTGTTATGACTTGAATGTTTCTCTTTCTTTCCATATTTTTTCATGTTTCTTCTCCTTTTGGTCAGCATGTAAATTGGACACTGTGATTGAGAGGGGGCATATGTGACTTAAATGAATTTAGGGGAGGAGGAAACTGTTCATTTTGGAGTAAAATAAAGACCCGTCAATAGGTATGCTCCCTTACTTGAACTACCATATTCTCTACTTTCTCACTGTCCAGTGATGGAGATCACATTAAAATTCTGGTGTTAGTGGTGCATTAGACTTGTGGAGAGAGAGAACATACCAAGGGTTACAAAGTGGAGTAGGGAAAGGGGGATGGGGAGGGAGGTCAGGGATAATTGAGTGGGGGACACAGGGTATAATCATGATTTGTGGTAATGGACATGCTGCCAGTATGGATCTGGCTATGACATCTTGGGCACAGATAGTTACAGTTAACTTTGTAATCCATGAATATTCATAACCAATAAATATAAATAAATAAATTTTAAAAATGAAATTCTGGTGTTTTTTAATGACAAGTTTTATGTATTATTACTCATAGGTATTACAGCCTAACATATGGCTTATTATAACTTTATAGACCTTTAAGTTGATGGCTTCAGAGTATATAAAACAAATTAGTCACTTCTGTAATGATATAACATCAATGTCTATTTTTAAAATTTATTTAGGGTTAGATATTCTTATTTCTGAATGTGTCTTAGGAGGTATTGAAAGAAGGAGTTTTGAAAGAAGCACTAGAACGAGAGCTGGGATATTTTGCTTCTGGTCTTGAATCTGCTTATTTAGTGTCATTGCCATGAATAACTCATTAAATGTCTCCATTTTCTTAAAATGTGAGTTTTTAAAAATAAAAACCATAATGAATAACCACAATAAATAGCAAGTATTTGCTATTGCATGTCAAGTACTATATCAGGTTTATACATTACTACCCTATGAAGTGTGAATTATTATATAGATTTTGAAGAAGTTAGATTTCTAAAATCAACTTGAGAAAAACATCATTCTTATTTATGTATTTAGGGGAAAAGAAAGATGTGTCAAAAAATTTTATGAGTTGTTAAATTTTGGTTTGAGATAGGACTTAGTCCCATGAATGTTAGGAAATTAAAGAGAATCGATTTGCTCCTATGACAAATGGATTAGTGAGCACAGGAAGAGAGGATGTAGTAGGTATTGGGGATAACCACCAAAGTTACTTGCAGATCTAAATGTTATGAATATTTAAGCACTGACATAATGAAACTCAACTTTGATCAGGCTTCTTTTTCAAATAACAGAAAACATTATTTATGAATAGTTCATGACGCAATATGTCAAGTTGCTGACTAGATTCTTGGCATCCATGTCTTTACTGTACTGACCATTCCCTTTTAGTTCCCCAACATATGAGATGATTTTGTAAATTGGAAAACTAGGTCATTCTATGAACAAGAGGTCAAACTTGTAATAGCCTTATTACACAGCATCAACTGTAGCCATAAGAATAGTACCCCATGGTTCATACTTTAAGACACTGGAAAAATTTTTTATTTGAGTATACATCCAAAGGTGCATAGCAAAGTTAAGTGTAACAGTAATTGTCCAATACTATCTGGACTAGCAAAGTAAGTGTGTGTTCATGTATGTGCACACACACACATACACGCATACACACATGCACACACACACACATTCCTCTCTGACCCATCTATGTTTAAGTCATATGCCCTAGTCTGACTTGGCAATCAATCTAAAAGGTGGTACTCGGGTGCTGTGGGCTCTCAGTCCTCAGTTTTCTATGACAGCTGTTACCTCTGTGTGACTTTTGGCAGCTGCCTTAGGCACAGCACAGATAACAGGTCCAATGTGGCAGTGATTGCTGATTTAGCATTGGAGCTACTTTTAACAAAATATATGCACTTTAAGAATTCTTTTAAAAATTTGGATTTTTTGAAACAAGGCAATGTTTATAATGATTATTATATTTTCCTTACCTTTATGTATGCTATCGAATGACTATGATAGAATGTCTCCTATTCTCTAATCTTCCCACAGACATATTTCTCTAATGATAGCTGGGAAAAAATATTTTCCACAGGTACAGAATTCTTAAATATGATACACGTTTCGCAAGTGGCAGAATTTGTGTACATAGTGAGGTACATAGTAAGACTCATCTTCAAGTTGATATTAACCGATGAGTGTCACGTGTATCACATCTCTTGCATTTATAATAAAAATGCGTATCTTTTTTTCTTATGTATGAGACAAGAGTTAATCATATAAAACTCTTGCAAACCTTCAGTAAGTGTGTAAATGTAGTAAAACTTGAATCAAGTACTTATTTTAATTGGGATTTTTCCTTAATTTTAATGGTAGTCCCATATTCAATGGGTATGTAGAAAATAGCACATAAAATTCGAATATTGCACAGCAAAAATTGAAAAATGTTATGAAACAAGGGTGATAACAGAATCTAAGATGTGCTTAGTAAACTTTAAGAGGTTAAAGCCACAGACAAAGTTGCAAAGAAGATATGTAAGACCGTGGTCTGGGAACGGCTTCTCCTCTGTATAAGCTATAAAGGCAAGAGCAAGAAGATAGAACTCCATAATATATCATTAGTAACTTTCCTCCAGGTTTGTTTAGTTTACTTACTTTTTCATTCATTTGTCCACTTATTTTATTAACATTTATTGAGTCCTATTATGTGCTAAACACCAAGCAAATTTTAGTTAATATGATTTATTTTTTCAGTACATTTATTGAAAATAAAAATTATCATTTTTTCTGTGTCTGATACTAAATTGAAGGCTGTATTCATTTTTACAACAACCAGATGAAGCATTAATGTTCCCATTTATCACTTTAGGAAATTGGCAATCAGAATGACAAAATAACTTACCAAGATTACAAAACTACAAAATGCTGGAGTCACAAATTTTACTTCCGCATCTATGATTTTTCCACTACTCCAAACTGTTTGTGAACTTTAAAGTTTCCCCACCATCTGAGATTGTGAGAGAAATGAAGGAAATGATGGTAGAGCAACTCATTGATGAAGAGTTATGTTTCTTTTTGAAATACCTGAACTTTCACAGCTTTTTCTAATAATTACTTCATCCAGCCATTACCTGGCTGAGTTCTCTACAAATTTTGGAATAACGTACCAAAATGACAGTTCATCATCCTCAGGACTTTGGGGCTGGGATAGGCAGAAAGGAAGAAGGTTAAGCCTGCAATGCTTCACAATATCAAAACAAGATCTGGTTTCTTATGTGTAATAAGTCCAGTATTATAACTGTATTTTTTTCTGTGAGAGAAAAATCAGTATAAGTGTGCACTTTGAAATCCAGAAATTTAGCCATGTATTTTTGTCCTTTTTCAGATCCTCTAAATACTTGATTTTTTTTAATTACTTGCCCTCATTCGATCTATTTTAACAGTCTGTTTCTTCTTACATAGTAGTTCATTTCATCAGTTACATATGTCATGTCCCATAGCTAGTTTCTCATGATGTATTGAGACTGTATAGTCCTTAATCTTGTAGTTAATCCTATTTACATATCCAGTTCTATTAAAAGTTTAAATATATTTGACATCTCTGAGCATAAAGGAGAAGTGTTCCATGGGCAGAGAACCAAGGTTTTTGAGCTGATTTTCCTAGTTTTTCTCATTTAATCTTCCAAAAAATATTTATTTAAGGCAAGTATTGTTATTATCCCTTCTGTACAGATAAAAAGAGTACATCTAAGATATTCAGATATTAAAATCACCCACATGTACATGGTGAATGATTTTAAGATAGTAGCTTTATTTTTTTTAATCTAGGAGAATAACTATGTATTTGATGTGTCCTAGTATAATATTATACATATTTGATGTACATGGTCATAATTTAAACTTACAAAGCAATAAATCTTTGTTTTTTGTAATGGGAGGGTCATTTGCAAAATTAAAGAGTGCATAATTCTGCTTTTATGTGCTTTGAGTGTAAAGATTGGCATGACAAGTGAAAGACTATAAATCACAGCATTGGTTACATGTATTTCCATTTGGACATCCAAAATATGCAAGTATATAGACCCACTGCTCTGAAATCCACCATTCTCTTTAACTTTCTCTTAAAGTTCAGCCTTGTTATAAATTGGTGTGAATTACTTTCATCATATTATTACATACACTCCATATTAAAATGCTCCTGAGCAGAAGTGAGTGGGAGTTTTAATAGGGTCAAGCAAGCAGTAACAAAATTTTTATAAGAGCCATAGCTTAGGCAATTGTTCAAATAAAGGGAAGAATTGAACACCCATTGTGTATCTTTAAGTCTCTGTATATAGAAAAATTTTCTAAAGCAATAAATTCAGTTATGCTAAAATATATGTTTCTATAATATAACAATCTCTTGTTCAAGGTACCTTCCCTCTAAATGGCAGAAAATTTAATCTAATCACTTCCAGGTGAATTACGGTAATATATTTTTTGTTTGATTGGTTTGTTGTTTTTTTCCCTCTTGGGCATTTCAGGTTTGTATTCAGTCATTTTAGAGATTTCTTCCTCCTCCCTTCTCCTCATGGTTGGCCATAGGTTAAGAGTGTATTAGTTTGTATCTGTTGCTTATAACAGAAATACCTGGAACTGGGTAATTTGTGAAGAAAAAATATTTATTGCTTACATTTTCAAAGGTTGGGAAGTCCAAAGTCCAGGGAACACATCCGGTTGGTGGTGACTCTACACAGCAATGCAGGGTCTCACACATGACAGATAATGGAGCTAGAGAGAGAGCTAACCTCTTCCCTTGCTCTTCATTTAAAGTCATCAGAAACATGCCCATGACCACCATTAAACCATCAACTTATTATTCAGTGAATGGATCAATCTATTCACTAGGCATGGTCCTCACAATCCAATCACCTCCTAAAGGCTCCACTTTTCAATTACCATAATAGGTTTTCCCAATCTCTTAACACTGTCAGTAGGGATTAAACTTCGGTGAGCTTTGGGGGGACATCCAATCCACAGCAACGAGGAATGGTGAAAACCTTACTATAATGTCACTTTGTTGGTGGGGAAAATGAATCTTCCCCTCTGTTAGACATTTCTGCACTTCTCTTGAATGGCACAGAAAATGTAGTCATGCTTTCTGTGGCCATAAATGCTCTTTGCTCTCAAGCACTCTTTCTTTATATGTGCCCTTCCATCATTTATACTCCACAAATATCATGCAACGCAGGAAAGAAGAAACTCGCTGTGAAACCTGATTCTTCCTTGGACTTCACACAGAGAGTGAATTACAGTTCTCCTCTGCTGTCATATTGCCCCAAACCTGTCTGGCATTTTCATCATTCTGGAATGGAATGCAACCAAGCCCCCTCTCAGAAACTATTTTCTTAGCTCCCACAATCTTTATTTAATCTGTAAAGATAGGGTAGTTATAATCTTCTTTTATCAGTTCTAAATCTGTCGTTTTGTGTACACAATTCCTGCTCACTTTCTGTCCAGTGTTAGCTTGTTGTATTGCAGAATATCTGACTCTTGAAAATAATGTAGCATGATTCTCAAGATTTTTTCCGCTTTGTTTCAAAAGACTTTTGTAACTCAGAGGCCGAGTTTGATTTGGTGAGTGACACTAGTTCAATGAGTAAAGGAAGCATATGAGTGGAACAAAGAAAATAAACTAGGGTAAAAACACTTCACTATTTGCAGAGTGTGTCCCATCCTATTTATGTGAATATAGTATGCCATTGGGAAGGTACAGGGAAAGTTCTTAGAGGAATCAGCAGTGTAAAGCAGTATAGTGATAAAGCAGGGTTTCTTAACCCTGGAACTATTGATGTTTTGGGATGGAAAACTCTATGTTGTTGGGACCACCCTGTGCTTTGTAGGATGTTTAGCAGCATCTCTGGCCTCAATCAGTTAGATACCATCGCAACCTCCCCTCCCAGTTGTGACAATCAAAAATTTCTCCAGACATTCCCGGATATACCTTTTGGGGAGAAATTGCCCACAGTTGAGAAATAGTAGTGATAAAAGATGATATTCAGCATTACGAAACTAGATGTTTTTTTATCCATGGTCACATTTTACATTTGAACTGAAATGTCTAAAATTGAACTTTGAACTTTGCTTAGAATTTAACATTTATTCAGCACCTGTGGATCAAAATAATAATTACTATGACATGGTCTTGCTCTTTAGACTAATTTTTTTTGAAAGGGTAGTCTAAAAATGACCTATGACAAATCACCTAGGTTGCTTATTAAAATTGCAAATTCCCAGCACATCCTAAACTTACCATGTAAGAATTTGGAAGTCGACCATTAACGGACTGCATGTTTAACAAGTTTCCCAGCTGTTTTTGTGTACTACTGACCTAGTGGTGATGACAATCATGTAAATCAATATTACAAACCTACAGCAACAAAAACAGCATGGTACTGGCATAAAAACAGATACATGGACCAATGGAACAGAATAGAGAACCCAGAAATCAGCCCATGTATTTACAACCAACATATTCAACAAGGGCACCAAGAACATATATTGGGTAAAAGACTACCTATTCAACAAATGGTGCTGGGAAAACTGGATATCCATCTGTAGAAGAATGAAACTTGATCTGTACCCCTCAACATATACCCGAATCAACTCAAAATCGATTAGAGACTTAAATATAAGGCCTGAAACTTTAAAATTCCTAGAAGAAAACAGAGGAGAAACACTCCAGGATTTAGGACTGAGCAATGACTTTATGAATAACACCCCAAAAGCACAGATAACAAAAGAAAAAATAAATATATGGGATTATATCAAACTAAAAAGCTTTTGCACAGCAAAGGAAACAATCAACAGTGTAAAAAGACATCCTACAGAATGGGAGAAAATATTTGCAAACTATGCATCTGATAAGGGATTAATATCCAGAAAATACAAAGAGCTCAGACAACTTTACAGGAAAAAAGTCAATAATCCAATTAAAAAATGGGCAAAGGACCTGAATAGACATTTCTCAAAGGAAGACATACAAATGGCCAATAGATATATGAAAAAATGCTCAGCATCACTAGTCATCAGGGAAATGCAAGTCAAAACCACTTTGAGACATCATCTCATCATAATCAGACTGGCTATTATAAAAAAACCAGGGTAACAAATGCTAGCGAGGATGTGGAGAGAGAGGAATGCTCCTGCACTGTTGGTGGGACTGTAAATTAGTACAGCCGTTATGGAGGTTCCTTAAACAACTATAGATAGAACTGCCATATGATCCATCAATCCCATTCCTGTGGATATATCCAGAGGACTGGAAAACATCAGGTCGAAGGGATACCTGCACTCCCATGTTTATTGCAGCTTTATTTACAATAGCCGGGCTGTGGAACCAACCTAAATGTCCATGATGGATATATATTGTGTATATATACCACGATTAAGGAAACTGGAATGTATACACAATGGAATACTACTCAGCCATAAAAAAGATTGAAATTCTCCCATTTGCAGCAACATGGATAAGCCTGGAGAAAATTATTCTAAGTGAAATAACCCAGGGACAGAATGAGAAATACCACATGTTCTCACTCATAACCAGGAACTGAATCCATGAATAAACAAATGAACAGTAAAGAGAAACAGAGAGGAAGAAAGAAAGAAACAACAATCACAGTAATATGCTGAACTTTTAGAAAACTGGACGTGGAAAAGGGGTGGGGAGAGGGGGAGAGGGAGGGGGGCTAATGAGGGATTGGACGGTGGACACGAAGAATGATTGTGTATTGTAATGTTGAATAAGCTAGCTGTACCGGACTAACCACCACACATTCTACACAATTATTGAAAATCAACATTGTACCCCACATGTATGTATAATGAATTACCTAAAAGAAAAATACTTATTGTGTGTTATATTCTCTAATGAATGTATTGGGGAGGAAGTAATAGAAAATAGAGAGGTGTTTTAAGGGCCTAATATGGAGAACACAGAGAATATATCAATGTGCCTGTGAACTTGCTTCTCCCCTTGACCTTCCTAAAGAAGTTAAAGGTGCTATTGTTCATAGAACATGTCTAAATCACTGTTTTTTTAAATCTTTCCTTTTTGCCCCTCGACATCTGTTAGTTACTAACCAAATTTTCCCTGCTCACAAACTTGTTTCTTTAGTTGAAAAAAATATCCTTCATGAGTTTTAATGCCATATTTTAATATGTCAAAATATCATAATTGTATCATACCTAGCTCTTAAAAGATAAAAATCATTAGCTATTAAAACACCAAATGTCCCTTTAAACTTCGACCAGAGTGAAATCCATTTGCATGACGTTTATATCTTGTGATGCTTTTGATCTGCAGTTAGATTTTTCCATCAATTTGCATGCATATAAAACCATCCTAGATGATTACTTGAGGCATGACTAGATTTTGAGAACCATCAGTGTGTCGTTTCTTTCAGATAGAATCCAAAATGTGTTTGCTTAAAAATTTTCATTCCATTTCAACAATATGGATAAGGTCACGTGGACACCATTTTAAAAAATTTAAATGTAGGTATGTATGTATAGTTGTCATCTTTAAATTTATACTTATACCATCACCTGGTATGTCATGTTAAGGAACCATAAAAGGTCAAAAATTATGAAAATATAAAATAGTGGTCAGAAAACAGTTTAATCACTCCCATTCTAAAACCTCAGGAAAACAATTTCCCTTGGTAGTGAAAAAATATCAGTAAAAGTGGCAGAAGAGTAGTAGCAATTGAAAAAAATAATAGAGTGAAAATAAGAGATAGTTGTGATATTCAATTTTATTTAAATAGACTGTGAATTAGGAGGTTTTATGTGATTCTAAATTACATATTTGTGAGTTTTTGTGTATGATTATGTGCCATGTTTTATTTGTCAAATTCCAAAGAAGCAATGGTTTAACTAATGCAGTGAGATAGTGGTACTGATTTGGGGGATTTTTTTCTGTGTCCTAGATTAGGGAGTTAAGTTACACTGTTAGAGATCATAGCAAAATTTGTTTTGTTGCAAACTGTATTAGTCATGGTTCTCCAGAGAGACATAACCAATAAAATATATAGATATAGATATATGAGAGGAGATTTATAAGGGAAATTGGCTAACAAAATCATGGAAGCCAAGAAGTCCCACAATAGGTTGTCTACAAGCTGGAGAACCAGGGAAGCTGGTGGTATGGCTCATTCCAAATCTGAATGCTTCAGAACCAGGGAAACCAGTTGTGTAACTCTCAGGCTGATGCCAAAGGTCTGAGAACTTGGGAGCTGTTGGTGCATGTCCTGGAGTCCAAAGGCTGGAGAACCTGGAGTTCTGATGTCCAAGTGCAGAAGAAGAAGAGTATCCCAGCTCCAGGAGAGAGAGAGAGCAAATTTGCCTTTCCTTTGCCTTTTTGTTCTATCCGGGTCCACAGCCAATTGGACGGTGCCGGCCAACATTGAGGGCAGATCTTCACCACTCAGTCCACTGACTCACATATCAATCTCCTCTAAAAACACCCTTGCTGACACACTCAGAAATAATGCTCTACCAGCTCTCTAGGTATCTCTTAATCCAGTCAAGTTGACACTCAAGATAAACCATCACACAAAATAGATACTATTTTATAACTACAAATATAACTTCATTTTATAAAAGACAGTATTCCCATGAAATGCCAGAAAAAATAATCATATTCTCTCAAAAAATCAAAATGAAAATTATTTAAATATATTAATATTTATTGTTATAATTTTGACAAATATTTATTTTGATTGGGAAAAACCTATTTTCTTTAAATTCAGTAGCTACTCATTTTAATTTTATAACAAAATAATGAAAGATAAATCAACAAAATGGTGGTTTTAAAAATCCGAATTTGAGTATACATGAAGACTCTTTAAGGGGTAGTGACCAAGTTTTCTCCAGCTCAGTGTCCTCTGAAACAAACTGTATCTAGCCCTTGAATGCTTATTTGGCATTTTGAATTCCAGTAGCGTGGGCTGAAAGATGTATTCCTGGATTCCTTGACATTACCTAGATATCTGGAGAGGTTTGCTGTCATATATTGATCTTATACCTCCAGCTCGTCATCTCCTAGATGCTTGAGGAAGCAGACAATTCAAAAGGCACCTGCATGCCTTACATTTACCAGGCTAACTTCCTTGTTATTTTCAGTCAAGTGATGCTTTAGGTTAAAGCAAATGTAGGGAACTGTAACTGAATCTTTCTGAAAAGATTTTATTTTATTTTGACTTTTAAAATTATTTATTTACTCTTTCTGTCTATCATCTATCTATATATTGCTGCCTTGAGGTTAATATAAACATCCTTTAATTGGTAGCCATGTATCTTCCCATTTGAAGCCGAGGATGCAGAGTTCCTCTCTAGGAGTGTAACCATGAACTGTTGACCTGGCCTATTATTCCTTGGCACATATCTGAGTGTAAAAATTCTGCCAAGTACCAGCAGTATAATATAGATTTATTTCTTTTGTATATCATTTTCCTGAGAAAGTCTTATTATATATACTAAGAGTGAGATTAAAAGCAAATAATTTTGTAGTTATAAAATGCTCATTTAACAAGTCTAAATTTTTTTCCAAGAGAAGGTGCTAGGAAATTAAAATTTTTGAGTTCATCAGCTGAAGTCTGGGTACCATCATGAGCATGGTGTTGCCTGGCCAAAACAGTCAATGACTCCCTGCCAGTAAATGAACAAATAGCTATCTCTTAAATCCCTTAATTATAGTGGTAAATAAATTTGGATGCTGAAGTTGCTAAGCAGTCAAAAATGTATCGGCCTCATTTTTTTTCCTGTACAAGACATGTGAATATCATGTTCTATTCCACAATGTCTGTTGCTGATTTTCTTTATATCTTCTTGTAATATTGATGCTATATGAAGCTGTGCCATTTTCTCTGTCCTGTGATTTTAAGTTCTTCCTGGCATATCATAAACAGGTCTTAGATTGAAGTCCGTAGTCATTAGCCTGGTATTTATACCATTAAAGTTATTTCCCCAGTTAGTTTTCCAATCTCATCTTAGCCCAAGACCTGCTTAACTTTTTATAGGTCTCCAAAGAAACATTCCTATGCTAGTTTTGCTACTTCTGTCCTAACTGTTTTGATATGTTTACCAGACAACTTTCCTATTCACATCTACATAGTATAATGACTGGTTCCTTGCAAAGTCTTTTTATATGTATCACCTAATATCATTTATTTCTCTAGTGAGGTGTCCATTTGATTCATGTTATCATAGCTTTTATATTTCCCTTCTCATAATACTCATCATGCATTATTTTAATGTGTCTATCTCTCATAAACTGTAAGCTCCAAAAATTTGAGACAATGGTTTGCTATTACTAAATCCACAGTATCTAGAGCAGTGCTTGCCACATAAGAAACAAGAAATATTTTTAAATGGATGCATAACTAATGAATAAATCAATACTCAAAAAATTCTTGAAGTGGGTTTGTATCATATGATAGAGATAAGAGAACTGAACTTGGAACCCATAAGTCCTCAATCCATGATAATATGCGTGTAAGAGCCCTGCAGAGTTCATATTTATTTGTCTGACATGTTCTAAAATATCTTGCTACCTAGAGCCATTTGGTAAATGCTGTATCTCTCATTTTTCTCACCCAACATTTACATACACTCACACATTTTTATAGAAATTCTGAGCATTACCTGTCACCTTTTGACTATGTTTTGTTTAACCCTGAACTTGTCTAGTTTTGTCCTGACAATTTATTAAAATATTCCTGATGTGTCTTCTTTAAAGTTAAATAAAATTGCCCTTGGTGTCTTAATATTAATGGCTTTGACATTCATTTCATTTTTCAGAGTAAATTTTCTTTTGATTTTTAGTGAGAATAATACTTGCTCAAAATTCATTGGTTTTTTTTTTAAGACTAAGGAAGTAAAATTAAAATGTTAAATGTATACAACTACTTTGTGCAGCCTTGATTAGGATTAGAAATGTTAAAAACTAAAACAATTTTTTTTTTTTTTGTATCTAATGATTACCTCCTAATTAGGCACAGAGAAAAAACTGCTTAAGACTGAGAAAGGGAGGAAAAATAATGCTCTCTTTAAGATCCGTGTAAGCATTGCCATGCCTGTCTGACAAAATCCTAGAATGTAAAATAGCAGACAACCCTGTTATTTCAGCCCTGGGCATCCTGTAAGCAGGGTCTGCCAGAGATGCTGATGTAAGCTAAATTAATTCAATCATATTATTTCCATCACACTCTCCCCTAACTGCAAGTTATTTCCAACTCATATTCTATCTCTGGCTTACCCTAAGGGAAACACTGTGCTCTTTTGGACCTAGATTTCTCTCTAATTTTGAAGGTTCACTTCAAAAATAGCAGACAAATCTATACATTCCTAATCATCATTAAAAGTTTCAGGTTGAACAAAATGTAAATCAAGTCTGTTAAACTGATATTAACTTTTGATTAAAGGAAAAGAGCTCACTTATAATGGATATCTGATACTCTTTGGAGAACTGGATTTAGTATACATAGTCCACATTAAACCACTAAACAGTGCAAAAGAAAGTTTGTTTGGCATTCTAATAAAAAATATTTTAGTTTTCTTTGTATGTATCTGTGATATGATGATAAATGGTCATGTTAGCAGCATTATTTTCAGGATCCTGTGATGCCTATTTTGTTACCAAGAAACTTTATTCTTCCCAAAAATATTTATTGAATGTGATAGATGTATCCTTTTCTTAAGTCATGACCTCATCATACAAAATAGAAAGTGATAATATTATAAGATTTTTGGATTCGTAATACTTTCATTTGTGGAAGGTTTCACTGTGGGATATGGGGATGCATTAAAGTTAGATTTTGTCTATTCCATTTATTAATTAAAATTGGTAATGCATATTAGGGTAGTTTTCTCAAGTAGCTAGTGAGAGTCCCACAATATCATATCTTCTAAATATGCTAAATATCAAAATTCCCTATGCATCTCTACTTATAAAGAATAAGACATAGTACACACAGTAGTGATAATTAACATCAGTTGAGTTACTATGTGTCAGGCATTTTGTTAAGTGATTTATATTCATTATCTCATTGGATTTTCATTTTAACTCTGTGAATTGTATATTATTATTGTCTCTCTTTTCCAGACAAAAAGTTAAAGCTTAGAACATTTGTAATATGACCAGGTGCTAGTACACCTGTAGTATCATAATAGAAAACAAACAACACATTCAAAAGAGGACAAATTGAGGAAAGTTTATTTGCACAGGGGCTATTTTAAAAGGTATGCCGTAAGACAGTACAGAAACCTGGAGCCAATAGTCCTTAAGGGATCATGGCCTTTAGGAGCTCCAAAAGGGTAAAGTGCACTGCACTGGCATTCAGAGTTTTCGTCTCAGGACTATCAATAATGCTTTTCTATTGTGGGTCTTTTTTTTTTCTTTCTTTCTTTTTTTCTATAGGCCTTAGTTTTCTATCCATAGCTAGAGAGGGTTAAAAGAGATTATCTGAAAGGTCAGTCCCTTCTTTTTCTAATATCCTCTGATTCTATCTTTTCATAGCAGAATTATCTAAGATATTGGTCCTTCATTTTTTGTAACATCTTGTGATGCTATGTTTAAAGAACAAATTCTTGGCATAGACAAGGGGATCTGTTACTCAATGACCAGATGGATCCATCTCCTCTTGTGGGTAGCTGAACTGTGCAGGAGTTATTGGGCTATCCCTGTGCCTATGTCTTTGCAAAAATACAATAAAAAGTGTATATTTTGTGGTTCCTGTCACAATACCATTAAAACTGAATATCCAGACTCTGACTTTTACAATGAAAAACAAATCTCTGATCTGTCACATGCATCACAGTTATGAAAAACAAATTGGCTGCTTCATAGAAGCAACACTTTTATTTTTGATGGGGAATAATCTCCACAGTATCACATTGGTGAGGAATCTTATGAATTCAAATTCTCAGCATATTTAGAAGGCAAAAGGAAAGGTGATTCTGTAAATTGGTTTTGATTTAAACTAAAGGAGATGGTACATACAAACATTTTTTTTTTCACATTTTGTTTTAGATTTAGCCACTTTGTCTTAGCTTGTTCTCCAAAATGTCTTATCTTGTGATTATTTAAAAACAAAAATGGGGAGCAAAATCCATTGTTTGTGAAGAGAGATTTAAAAATATCTTTTGTAAGATGCTGCTTTAGATTTCAGAAACCTATAGAATTTTATACTTTTTATTTTATTTTGTGATTTTTTTATTCTTCTCTTTTCATGAATCATTAGCACTTCAGCCCAAAGGAAGCAAGAAAGGGACAAAGAGAAGCAGCAGTGAATCCAAAAAGTAAATTTTCTGCAGGTAAATGATCCAATGATCAATTGTAAATGTTGTTATAATAAACTAATGGCTATGGGTTGCAAAGAAAGATTTTGGATATCTGAAAATTTCATTTAGCACCAAACCAGAAATAATAGAGTTGCTACAACCTGCTGAAAATAAACACAAAGAGGAATTCCCTCTCAATCAAAATTATATGCTGTGTTTATAATGACTATAATTTTTAGCAGTTATCTGAAGACAAGTGCAATTTTTGTCATTTATAAATTATATCTATTAACTGAAAGGTAAGGTAACTGTTAAGTGCGCAGTGTTCATGGCCAGTGGTAAATTTGCTTCTTTCTTTGAGGTTATTTTTATTTTTTGACCTAAATTGCCATTCCCTATCACAAAAATGCTCTTTATTATTCCAAAAATCTGTAAGAAAGAACTGACAGTTCTCTTCTATCAAAACATATACATTTTTTTTCAGTTAAATATTTTGAACTTCTTTGAAATATTGGAAGATTAGAAAAAAGTCAACTGTTTTCATCCAAGTGACATATATGATTATGATTCCCAGCTGCTGTTTGCTCCTAGAAGACGATTGAATATACATGTTCAACTTAGCAATTATAAAAGTGTTTACTGTGAACCTAGGATAGATTACTATGTTGTTTTTGTGCATTAGGGACAGTGAGAGTGTTAGCAAACTTTTAGTTAAGCATTTGCAAAGAATAAATGTCTTTCATATGGCATTTTAATTTATATTTAGTGAATAAGCCAATACTTGAGACATAAGGCAACTGAATATTTGCTAGGGAATTTTAGGTGGTTTCTAAGGAGATTTCAAGCTTAAAAAGGATAGTTAGTCCAGATGAATTGGGGTTTTTAAGGCAGCACAGCCCAAGATGTTGGCAGAATTGATATTATATAAATTGTGTGATTTGTGAAGTACTTAAGAGAACTGTTTGTAACAAATTCCTGGCCTTCAATGGCATTACTACTTGGTTTTGTTGTTGTTGTTGTTTTGTTTTGTTTTGTTTTTAATTTGAATTTCCAACACTGAAGTAATTTTCTAACTTTGGAAAAAATGGGTTATCACTTTATCTCCAGATGAATGTCTTCAAATCCATCACCTTATCTTTTATGACAGAGATGATAACTGTGGCTCAAGGATTTCTTCTTATTAGTGTATATAATTGGTTAAGTTAGTTATTACATTGGAAGGCATAGAGACCAGAACTAAGTGAAATAATGATGTCAGATAAAAAACGTAAGAGTTTCCATCCTGGAACTGTCAGAGAAGACCAGTCAACACTGGACCAATTTTAGGACCTGCAAAGATTGATGCTAGCCTGAAGGTGCTTAGTGGAAGAACCAGGAAGATAAAGTCTTATATAATGGTATCTAAAAGAAGAAATAAGCAGAAGACAGTGTGAATACTTGGAAAGCAGAAGTTTTGCCTCTGGCACCCTGACATATCTTATGAAGAATAGCAATTGACAGTACACTGACCACATAAAATAAGGAGCATGTTACTTTTTGTGCTTCAGTCAATTAAGGTAGAGCATGATATAGCAAATGGCAACACTCACATATAAGGAACAGAGCAATTATTGCGATGGGAATTGTTGGAATTCCAGATGAAAGAGAGTGTTGCTTTCTTTTCCAATTAGTAAGAAAGAAATCAAGGGAGAAATGATATAGAAAAATTAGCTCTGGACACAAATTAGGAAGAATCACAAGGGCAGTCATCAAGTTCTGTAATATTTGACAGTGTTCTACACAATCCTAGAGTAATAGTTATTTTATAAATTTTACTTTTTACAATGAGTAGATGAAAGGCCATTAAGCAAATTTCCTTCAAAGGAATAAACGGGATTGACAGAGAAATACAATGAAAAAATGATGGTTGTTTAGGAGAAACAAGAGATTAGGAGTTAGATGTGTGAGCCCTTGCTTTGTCACTTTTATTAACTAGTTGTATCTAGTCATAGTACCTTATGTGCAAAGTGAATTTTTGTACTCAAAAGAATGTGTGTCTTTTTTTGTCTCATTGATTTTGTGAGAATTTTACAAAGTTATGATAAGAAACTTTGAGCTGGAAAAAATAGCCTCCTAATGTAAGTAGTGCTTTCATAGCAATGTTGAAGATAAGATATGCATGTGGACATTTAAAATGGATGTCTTATGTAAAGTTGCCTTTAAAGTGATTAAGGAGTCTTTGTGATTTGTTGCTATCCATTATTAATCAACTGTTTCATGTGCTTCTTTACTTTCTTCTTGGCTGCAGCATAATATTATAAGAGACACATTTTTCTTTCTTTTTCACTTCAAAATTAGTTCTTTAAGTGCCAGGAAAAGTATATTATAAGTGCTCAACAGATACCTATTTGGTTAATGCAGAAATAGCAATTTTAAAGGCGAATTGAAGAATGGGCATTTTGATACTTAATTTGAAAGGAAGAAAACTATATTAAGCAGAAAGATTATCAGAGCTTTGATTAAAACCGTGATTATATGGGTAAAATGAAAGAACATTAATTTATACAACTAACACTGATTTAGCACCAAATATATGATAGGGACAAACAATTACAAGTAGGACCCATCCCATGAGGAGTCAAGTAGAAGAGATTGTGGACTATATTCCCATGACAAGGAGGAATTTCCTTAAAGAATTAAGGGGACATAAGCATATTCTCAGATTATGGAAAACTAAGAGAATTTGTTGTTAGCCATCCTAACCTTAAAGAATGACTGAAGGAAGTTGCCTAAACAGAAAGGAAATAACAACAACAAAAAGACTCAGAACTTCAGATTTTAAGAAGAGCATCAGAATGGGTGTCCATAGGGATCAGTATAATAGACTAGCATTCACATTCATTTGTTAAATCATGTTTTATGGTTGAAATAAAAGTTATATCATGAACTGATGGGGTGTTTAATGTGTGTAGAGGAAATACTTAAGACAATTATATTTTCAAAATCTAGCAGGTAAATAGACCTAAATAGAATTAAGGTATCCATACTTCACTTGAATTGGTAAAAGCGTGATGCCAGTAGATTGTGAAAAGTCATGTATGTATCGTATTACCTAGAACAACAACTAAGCAAATTATACAGAGCAGTATACTCAACAGCACTATAAGAAACTAAGATAGAATCCTATAAAATTATTCAAATAACCCAAAGAAGGACAAGAATAGAGAAACAGATTGAAAGAAACAAAGAAAACAAACAGAAGAAAAGTTGACAAACTTAAGCTGTAACACATTAATGTAAACACCTTAAATGTAAATGGCCTAGGTAGAATAATTACTATACAAATCACTTGAAATATAGTGATATAAGTTGGCTGAAGTAGAAGGATAGAAAAATATATACTTGTAACATTGATTAAAAGAAAGCAGAGATGGCTAAATTAATATCAGATAGTGTGGACTTCAGAGCAATATATATATATATATATACATATATATATACACACACACACATACACACACACACAAGAGAGAGAAAGGGGTTTTACATAATAGTAAAAGTGTCTCTAAATCAAGAAGTTATAGCAATCCTAAATGTGCATGCCCCAAACGATAGAGCTGCAAAGGTTCTGAAGCAAAAATTGATAGAACTGAAAAGAATAATATACATGTTCACAATTATAGTTGGATGCTTCCACATCTTCTTTTAACAATTAATTAATCAACTAAACAAACTGTATAGAAAATAGTTAAGGATATAGAAGAACTTAACAACATCATTAACCACAGAATCTACTTGATATTTATAGAATACTCAATGACTGCAGAATACAGAATTGTCTTATGTGTCCATGAAATATATACCAAGGTAAGCTATCCTGGGCCATAAAGCAAACCTCAACAAAGTGTGTATTTTTTTTTAAATGAAGTCACACACAATGTGTTCTCTGACAGCAATGGAATCAAAGTAGATATCAATAAAAGAAAGATTACAGAAAAAGCACCAAACACTTTGAAACTAACAAGAGACTTCTACATAATCTATGGATCATAAAGGAAGTCTCAAGATAAATTTAAAAATACATTGAATTGAGTGAAAATTAAAATATATAATGACAAATTTTATAGGATTCAGCTAAAGCTGTGTTGAAGGGGAAATTTACAGCATTAAATGCATACATTTGAAAAGACAGAAAGTCTCAAATTAAAATCTAAACTTCCACATCATGAAACTAGGAAAAGGAAGATAGTAACCTAAACACAAAGCAAGCAGTAGGAAAGAAATATAAAAAAAATGAGTAGTAATCAATAAAAATGAAAAACAAAGAAAGTAGAGGAATTCCATTAAACAGAAAATTATTCAAAGATGAACAAATCAATAAAACTGACAAACCTCCAGCAAGACTGACAAAGAATTAAAAACACAAAGTAACAATATTAGGTATCACTACAGATCTTGAAAACATCAATAGTATGATAAGGGAATACTATTAAAAAAATCTCTGCACACATGAAATTGACAATTTAGATGAAGTGCCTACATTGACTCCTAAAACAATCTTGACAATAATAAAGTAGGAGAAATCACTATACATGATTTGAGGACTTATTACACAGTGACATTAAGCAAGACTGTGTGGTATTTGTGGACAGATTGAGTTATATAAAATTTTTTTTAAAAAGACCAGCATAACTATGGCCAATTGATTTTTGACAAAAGTGTGAAAGCAATTGAATGGAATAATGATAGTTTTTTTCAACAAATTATGCTTGAGCAATTTGGAGATCCATAGGCCAGGCGGGGGGGGGGGGGGGAACACCTCTAAACCTAATGCCTTATTAAACAATTATTTCAAAATAAATCATATTTAAATGTAAAATATAAAACTACAACACTTTCAGAATAATACATAAGGAAAATCTTCGAGACCTAAAACTTGTTTGAGAGTTCCTTAGATATACCATGAAAAGCATCATTCATAAAATTTTTTAAAATGATAAATTGGATTTCATCAAAATAAAAAAAAATTATCTGTGAAAGAGCTTATTATGAGGATAAAAATACTATGGATATAGATAAAATAAAGAACTCATAACTGGAATATATAAGGAACTCTCTACAATTTACAAGACAATCTAAGTAAAAAAAAGCAAAAGGTATGAAGAAACATCTCACTAAAAAGGATATATGGATGGTAAATAAGTACATGAAAAGAGGTTCGACATCACTATCAGGGAAATGCATATTAAGACTTCAGTAATATATCACTCCACAGGTATCAGAATTGATGAATAAAATTAAGAGGAAAATAACAGTGATAGTGCCAAATGCTAGCAGAGGATGCAGAGAAACTGGATCTTATATATTTCTGGTGAGAATGTAAAATGGTACAGCCACTTTGGGAAGCATTTGTCAGTTTCTCAAAAAATTAAATGCGCAAATACCACATGACCCAACAATTACACTTTTGGGCATTTATCTCAGAGAAATGAAAATGTGTCCACATTAAAACAAACAAGCAACAAGAAAAGTATACATGATTATCCATAATAGCTTTATTTGCAATAGCCAAAAACAACAACAAAAAAATCAACTAAAATGTGCTACAATAGGTGAATGGAACAAAATGGGAATATATATACCATGGAATAGTACTTATCAATAAAAAGGATCATACTATTAATAACTACAACTTGGATGGATCTAAAACTTTAAGCTGAGTGAAAAAAATAAGCCAATTCAAACAGTCACACACCCTATGATTCCATTTATATACCATTCTGGAAATGACAAAATTACAAAAAAATACCTGAAACTAGGTAATTTGTAAAGAAACAATATCTATTGCTTATAGTTTCAGAGGCTGGGAAGTCTAAAGTCCAGGAAACACATCATGTGAGGGCCTTGTGGGTGGTGACTTCAGTGATGCAGCATATCACATTGTGAGAAAGGCAGAAGCAGAGAGCTAGCCTCCTCACTGGGTCTTCCTTTAAAGCCCTCAGGACCATGCCCATGACCACCATTAAGCCATCAAATGGATTAATCCATTTTCTAGGGTATGGTACTCACAATCTAATCACCTCTTCAAGACCCCACCTTTCAATTACTATACTAAGATTTCTCACCCTCTTAACACTGTCACTGTGGAAATTAAGTTTTGGGGGGACATTCAGTCCACAGCAGATGGAAAACACTTTAATGGTTTCCAGGGATTAGGGATGGTGGGGAGAGGGGGTGGGTGTGCACAGGAGATTTTTGTGATTTTTGGAATAGTTTTGTACCTTGATTGTACTGGTGGTTACACGAATCTGCACACATGATGAAATGATCTACAACTATGCATATGTAATATGCCAGTGTTCATTTCCTGGTTTTGAAACTGTACTATATTTATTTAAGAACTGTTAGTGGAAACTGGGAAACAGGTATGTGAAACCTCTGAATTATATTTGCATCTTCTTATGAATTTTATAATTATTTCAATGATAATGATATATAATTATTTTTTGTATATTGCTGAATTATATTTGCTAACATGTTAAGAATATTTATATCTATATTCTTGAAAGATATCAGTCTCAGTTTTTTTGTTTGTTTGTTTGTTTTGTTTTTGGTGTCTTTCTCCAGTCTGAGATATCCAAGTAATACTGACCTAATGAAATGAGTTACAAAAGACTCCTTCCTTTTCTATTTTCTTGAAGAGAGTGTTTAAAATTTGTGTTAAATCTTTAAATGTGAAATTATCTGGGCCTGGAGACTGCTTTTGCTGCAGAATTTAAATTATACATTCAATTTCTTTAATTTCCACAAGACTATTCTTGTTGTCTCTTTCATCTTGTTGCGTTTTGGTAGCTTCTGGTTTTCAATTAATTTTTCCATTTACTGTAAGTTGTTGAATTTATGGGTGTAGTGTTGCTCATAGTATTCTCTAATTATCCTTTTAAGGGCTTTAAGAGCTGTAGTGATATCTCCTGTTTCATTCTGTAATTGATTATTTGCTTGTTTTCTCTTTGCTAGAGGTTTATTAATTTTATTCATTTTTTTCAAAGAACCATCTTTGTGTTGCATTGATTTTTTCTACGTTATTTGAGTTTTCAGTATTTCTGCCCTTGTCTTTATTGTTTTCTCTTTTTTTTTTCTTGTTTTAGATTTATGTTGTTCTTTGTCTAGGTTTTGTTTTTGTTTTTGTTTTTGTTTTTTAATAGAAGCCAGAAAATAGGAGGGAGGTGGCTATGACAGTAAAAAGGTAGTACAAGGGATTATTGTGATGGAACTGTTTTGTATCTTGGCTGTGGTGGTAGTCACACAAAAAGCACATGTAATAAAATTTCCTTGGACAAAACACACATGCATGCACATGCAAATGACTGAATGTAAAACTGGTGAAATCTGAAGAAGAATGTCTCACTGTAAATTTTCTGTTTGTAATATTGTGCTATAGTTACGCAAGATATTACCATTGAGGGAAACTGGGTGAAAAATATCCAAGGTCTTTTTGTATTATTTATTACAATTGTGTGTGAATCTGCAATCATGCAAAATAGAAAGTTTTTTAAAAAAAAATGAAGGTGAAATAAAGGTGACCATAGTCATCCATAAGCTGAGATAATTTACCACCAGTAGTTCTACACCAATGTAAATTCTAAAGGACATTCTCCAGGCTGAAGGGAAATGATTCTAGGTGGAAAATAGACATGCAAGTATAAGTGAACTTCTCTAAAAGTGATTTAAAAATGGGAAAATAAAAAAACAACTGACATTATAAAGCCACAATAATAGCAACAAATTGTGGGCTATCTACCTTATGTAGAACTAAAACAATTAACAATACCTAAAAAGGTAGAATAGAGAAATAAAGGGAAAAAATAGGATAAAGAGAAAATAACAAGTGGTAGACTATATATTAAATACCTTGGTTAAAAGACAAAAATTGCATACTGGAAAAAAATACAGCCCTATGTTGTATAGAAGAAAACCGCTTTAGTTATAATGATACTGTATGTTGCTAGATGCATGCAAACCCTAACCAAAAGAATATTGATGTGGCAACATTAATATCAGACAGGGAGAATCCTGGGCAAGAAATATTATGAGATAAAAACATTTCATAAAGATAGAATGGGTCAAATCAATGGGAATATATAAGAATACAAAATGTGGATGCACCTATCAGTGTATCTTCAGAATGGTAAAGCAAAATTAACAGCTAAATGGAGACCTAGACAAACATATTGTATATTTTAATGCATCTCTTTCAATAACTGATTTGACATGCAAATAAAAATTCTGGAATACTGCAGCTCCATCGAGGGTGGAAGAAAGGGTATACAGGGGATAGGATGATAAACTGTGCAAAAAAAAGGGACACGAAAATCAACTACAATATATATTGACAAGTTAAAATTAAAAAATAAATTAAACTCCTTTTAGCAATTAAAAAAAGAAAAAATTACATCTGATATTCCCTGCCAGACAATCAGTGTACTTAGGCATTGTGCTGCTTAAAGTTTGAAAAATTGTCTGTAATACTAGGTATATTTATTATAATATATTTGGTATGTTGTCAGAAAAAGCTCAATTAAATCCTAAAATTATATACATGCATATATAAAGCCTTGCCTACACAGCCTCCTTTAGCTACTTTCCTATATTGTTCTACTCTTCAACCTATTCTAACTTGCCTTCTACCTTTACCACTCCCTGAAATTGTTAAGATTCAGCACACTGTATCATTCATGTTCCTTAACTCAGTACTTCTTAGTCATCTTTTCACTGCAACTCCTAACCATATTTGACACCGTTGACAATTTCCTTTTCCTTCACAATTTCTATCCCCTTAACTTCCATAATGCCATAGTCAATTTGCCTTTTTTTCTTTCTTTCTGGACATTCCTTCTCAATATCCAGATATCTTCATTCTTTTCCATCCAGCCATTAATTGTTAGAGTTCCTCAGGTTGCCATCCTAGGCTCTTGTCTCTTCTCATGGCTTACTCTGTCTCTGAGTTACTTTGTTCAAATGTATGGTTTCATTTACCACCAAATGCTGTCAAATCTCAAATGTTTGTTTCTTATGAAATCCAGACCCTAATAAATAACTATGTCTTTGCCTGGATGTCTTTTAAGTGGACACAAAGAATGAGTACGTTTTGTAATGATGGATATGCCAACTATACTGATTTTATCATCACATATTATATACAAATACTGATAGTCAACCTTGTACCCCCAAATATGTATAATCAGTTATGTTTCAATTTTTAAAAATCTCAAACTCAACAGAAACAAATTTCAAGGAATAAGCCCCTTTCCAACCTGGCTTTTCCAGAAAAATTGCCACCATTCACTCAGTTGACAAAGTTGAAAATGTGGGAGTATATGTTTACTCTTTCATATTTCTGAAATCTTCTCAATTTCCAATCAATTGCCATGTTTTATGAAGTCTCTTTTCTATTTTTGCTAGCAATATAGTCAAATTATTCGGATTGATATACTGAAATTGCCTCTCAACAAGCCTCCATAGAGCTAGAATTATCCCCCACCCCATTTTAATTTATGTTTACTAGTACATTCAGGTATATATGTTTGTTATAAAATTTGATCATGTAACTCATTTACTTAATACTTTCCAGTGGCTTTCCAATGAACTTACAATGACTTCCAGGTTCACTAATATGACTAAGAACCCCAACATAATCTACACCCTGTCTGTCTTGAAACTCATCTTGTTCATCATGTTTCACTCTCTCCCACATTCACTGTGCTCCAGTCGTGGAGGACGTTTTCAGTTTAGAGGTGATTTCCTGCCTCATTCCCACTGCCTGTAGTACTCTCTGCCTTTATCCTTTGACCCAGGCAACTACCACTTATCCTTTAATTCTAAGTTTAAGAATAATTTTCACTGATGATGTTAGTCCCATAATCATATGCTTCTAAAAATGCTGTATTGATGCTTGTAGTTCTTATCGCACTCTTATTTGTCTATTATCTATCTTTTCAACAAAACTATAAACTCTATGAGGACAGTAGTATTCCCAGCACCCAGAAAAGTACATGAAATAGGTGATTAGTAAATGTCTGATCATGTAACTCATTTACTTAATACTTGGTGGTGGAATATCATTGTTGTGGGCATAGACCCTAATAAACTTAGCTTATTAGGTCCTATCTGGATAGTTTTCTCGAAAAATGTCCTCTAAAAAACTTCTGTTTTTCACAATGACTTCTATTATTTCCAGTAGAAACATGTATTCCCATATGCTGTGAGAAAAGTGTGTATAAGAATACAGACAGCTTTCAAAAGGCACCTCTTGGAACCAAAACAATAACACTAGACATTAATTATTTTGCCCATACATTCATTTAAGAAATATGTGTTGTGTACTGACTCTGTGCTGTGTTTTTTGTGTGTGTGTTAGTTTATTTGTTTGTTTTTATGTGCCAGGGATACAGTGGTGAACAAGGCATACAATGGAACTCCCATCATAGAGTTTGTTGTAGTCTATTGAGAGAGAAAATAATTTAGTCAACCAGTCAATAATTTGATAGTAGGTAGTGATAAGTGCTATAAAGAAAAGTGAAGCAAGGCAAATAAGTGGAAAATGAGCAAGGTCAGAGAAGTGTTATTTTAAAGAGAAAAGTACAAGAAGGGCTTTCTGAGGAAGTGATACTTGAGCAGAGACCAAGATGAGAGGAGTGGGCCTTGCAATATTTGTGCAACTATGTGTTGGTAGGAAGGACAAGCTAATGAAAATGCCCAAGTGGAAATAATCTTGGTATCTTTGAAAAGATAAAAGGCCTGTCAGCATGATTAGAGTAATGCAAGGAGAGGTATAGGGGACAGTATGGGAAAAGAGAGAAGGAAGTATCAGGGGGCATATTACTTAGGGTCTTACAGGCTGTAGTAAAAACTTTTGTTCTAAGGGTGATGAGAAGGCATTGAAGAGATTTGAGACAGTGACATGATCTGATTTGTATGTATGTATGTATGTGTGCCTTTAAAATATCCTGTATTTGATTTAGACTGGAGAGAGGAGACAGGGTTAAATTAAATAATGAAGCCAAGATTTTCTACTTTTCCTTGATCCAACTTTACAGAGGTCATAATTTTTAGAAATTTATTGATCTGGATAAATTTTTTTACCATCTTAACACATTTAACATGGCATGTGGGAAAATTTTATGTTGGAATGCATTTTATTATTTTCAGTCTTGCTTGGATTTGATTGAATTTTCCTCAGTCATCTTCCTCCAAAAATTGTTATTGAGTTTGATATGATGTCACTTGCTATGAAATAAGGGTAACTTATAAAATCAGGTTCTTAAATATTTAATCATTGCTTAACAATGGAGGCTTACTTCAAGGTTTTGTGTAACATGAAATTATATGGCCAACAAGTTAATATTGATCAATACCTTAGATTTTATGCAGCTGATCAATTCATAACCAGCTTAGTAGTTATTTATTTTACTTAGATGCTTACGATAAATAAACAATATTGTATATATTGAGCTAGACAAAATTCTCCTCTGTTATTGAACAATAATCAGTTGTCATATTGTTCAGTGGTGGCATTAAGAGCTGTAAATAGCAAATTTTGGGGAAAATTCTTTTCCTGGATATTCAGGGTTATTGTAGGCAGTTGATAGAATTAGAGCATACATTCATTCTGTATGAACTTTTGTACATTAACATATTTTAAGGAAGCAATAGTGTGTTATATTTGAAATTTTTAATTCAATTAGTATTAATCCTCTAAAATATCCTTCAAAATAATCCTTTAAATAAAAACGAATTCTTAACAGTATTATTGAGGTATAGTTTACATACAACAAACTGTACAGTGTTTAAAATGTACAACTTGATACACTGTAATATATATATATATATATATATATATATATATGTATGTATCCATGAAACCATCCTCACAACAAAGATAGTGAACATATCCATCATCTAAAATGTTTCCTTTTTGTAGCCCCTTCTCCCTGTCTCTTACTCCCACTTGCCCTAGGCAACCACTAATCTGCTTATTGTCACTACACATTCCTTTGTATTTTCTAGAGTTCTGTATCAAAAAAATTACACAGTATATACTCTTTTTGTTGGGCTTCTTTTAGTTAGCATAATTCTTTTGTGATTCATTCACGTGGGTACATGTATCAATATTTCAGTTATTTTCATGGCAAAGTAGTATTCCATTGAGTAGTACCAAAATTGTTTATCCAGTCAGGTAACGATAAACATGTGGATTGTTTTCAGTATGGGGCTATTGCAAACATACTTGCTATGAATATTCATGTATAAGCTGTATTGGTGACCATACACTTTCTTTTATCTTGGATAAATTTGTACATGCATATGCTTTAATTTCTTCCAGAGTGGAAAGTGTGTACATGTTTATCATTTTAAGAAATTGCCAAACTGTTTTTACAGAGTGTTTTTACCATTTTACATTTTACATTTCTATCAGTAGTGTATGAGAATTCCAGTTCTAAAAAAATCTTTGTTAAACCTTTGTATTTCTTTTCACAATTTTTTTCATCATAATCAGTTACTATTTAGCTCTTTCACTAATAATACACACAGTTATTCAAAGTTTACTAGATATGAGTCATTGTACTAAGCATTTTACAATCATTCTTTTATTGTATTGTTGCATCAAGAATGTAGAAGGGCATTTTTATTCCTATTATGCAGTGGAGTAAACTGAAGTTAAATAACTTGCCCTAGAACATGTCAATTATAAACCGCGTATCTGTAATTTGAACTCACGTTGTCTGACTATGGAGACAGTGCCATTAAACAATATGTTATACTCTTTTATCCTCTAGGGCAGGAATCTAACATGAACCCCTTTGACCCCTGGTGAAACTTAAAGCCCTAACACCCTTAAGGGATTGACATCTAGTGAAGCTTTTCTGAATAATATTTAAATACACAAAATGAAACATTTAGGATTACAACAAAAACCAGTTGTATTGAAGTATATTTTTCTAAATATTTAAAAGTGTGATATAATAATTCATGTACTCCTTTATTATCACATTAAATAACAAGACATAGTGGTGGGCTTAATAACAACCATAATGTCAAAATAGTAATGAATATAAGAAATATTTTTAGATATGCAGTATCTATAAAATGTGAAATATTTGTTTTCTTAGCAATTAAGTCACAGACTCTTCTACTACTACTATGGTTTATAGCCTACAAACACAAATGAAAACAATGCTACATTTTAGTTAGACAAGAATGAAAATAAAAATGTACTATTTCTCTCATCCAGGTTAACAGATGTCTGGATTTTATCCATGGACCCTTGGACCTGAATTTAGAACTCTTGTTCTACCCCATAATAACCATGAAAGAAGAATCTATGTCTATCTTAATCATTTCCGTATTATCAATTTTTGGTACAGTACATTGCGTAAGGCAAGTTCTACTGGATGAGTGAATGAATGGAATATAATTTTTCAAGCACTCTACTAGACGTTAGGAAATATATATGTGTGTGTGTGTGTGTGTATATATATATATATATATGGGCAAAACAAACAATCTCTAGTTTCAAGAACTAATATTATACCAGGAAATACAAACAATTAAACAAATAAAGTTGTATAAGCCTGGCCAAGTTATTTAACTTTTCTGTGCCTCAGTTTTCCCATCTGTAAAATGCTTATAATAATAGAGTCCCCCTCATAGGTTCAGTGTGAAGGTTGAATGAGTATCTATATACTAGCTATGTATAAGCTGGCAGGTAGATAGATAAATACATAGATACATAAATACATACATAGATGTATCCCTATAGCAAATATGTGTGTATGTGTGTGTAATATTAGAGCAGTGATTTCCATCTATGTTGTACAAGTATTTATCATTATTACAAAGACAGAGTTCTATGAAATTCCATAGCAGGAGAATATAATTTCATCTAGGGAGTGAAAAATGCCTCATATAGCTAATTATGTTTCAAGCTTATTCTTGAAGATTAGATGAAAGATTGACAATCAAAAGTCAGGGGAAGATGCAGGCCAGAAGGGAATGGGATGATATATTCAAAGGGCTGAAAGGAAAAAAAAAAAAAAAAAAAAGGCACCCGCCAGCCAATAATACTATATCCAGCAAAACTCTCCTTCAGAAATGAAGGCAAGATGAAGACTTTCTCAGCCAAAAAAGCTAAAGGAATTCATCACCACCACTAGACCTGCATTACAAGAAATGCAAAAGGGAGTTCTTCAAGTTGAGATGAAAGAACTCTAAACAATAACATTAGAGCATAAGTAAGTATAAAACCAATTGGTAAAGGTAAGCACATAGACAAAAACAGAATACTGAATTACTTCAACAGTGATGGGTAAACCACTTTCAATTATAGTATAGAAGTTAAAAGACAAAAGTTTTAAATAACTATAACTAAATTGTTAGATAATACACAAAATAGGTAGATATAAATTGTGATGTCAATAGCATACAATGTGGGAGGAGAAGAGATAAAAATCTTGAGCTCTTGTATGAGTGTGAAGTTAGGTTGATATCAGGTTAAAGTACATGGTTATAGCTAAAATATATTTTATGCAAACCTCATGGTAACCACAAAAACAACAGCTACAGAAGTTATGCAAAAGAAAAAAAAGAACCAAAGTCCTTCAATACAAAAACAAAACAAAACAAAAGCAGGAGAGAAAAAAGAGGAAAATGAACTTTGAAACAAACAGAAGAGAGATAATAAAATGGCAATAGTAAACTCTTCCATATCAATAATCACTTTAAATGTATAATGGGTTAAACTACCCAATCAAAAGATATAGAGTGGCTGACTTGATTAAAAAAAGAAAGAAAAAAAGCAGAAATTCAAAAATACTTGTATGTTGTCTATAAGAAGCTCACTTTAGATACAAGGACACACATAGACTGAAAGTGTAGGGGATGAAAAAAGATATTCCATACAAATATTAACCAAAATAAAGAAAGCAAGAGTGGGCATAGTTATATTAGACAAGATAGACTTTAAGTCAAAAACTCTCTAGAGACAGTGTTATAATGTTAAAAGAGTCCATTCAACAGAAAGATATAATAGTTTTAAATATTATAAGTATATATGCAGTCCACATCAGAGTACCTAATAATATAAAGCAAATTGACAGATCTGAAAGGGGATATAGAAAGCAATACAATAATAGTAGGAGACTTCCATATTCCACTTTTAATAATGGACAGAACGTGAGACTTCAACAACACTAAAGAATAAGTGAACCTAACAAACATATACAGAACATTCTGTCTAGCATCAGAATACACATTCAAGCACATATGGAACATTCTGCAGGATATATCACATGTTAATTCACAAAGCAAATCTTAACAAATTGAAGTATATCAAAATCATACCAAGTATCTTTTCCAACCACAATGGAATGAAACTAGAAATCAATAACGGCAAGAGAATGGTAAAATTGATTAATACATGGAAAGTAAACAGCACATTCTTAAACAATCATTGGATCAAAACGGAAATTAAAAGAGAATTTTAAAAAATATTTTGAGACAAAAATGAAAGCACAAAATTGTTACACTTCTCTCTGTGTAATGGAGACACAAAAAAGGACTACTCAAAGCAACATGAATCAATGAGAAGCCTGAAGTGACTGCACCTCAGCAACTCCTCTGTTAGAAGGAGAAAGCTGGGTACAGCCCCGAGTCAAAGTTAGCTTCTGTTTTTTATTGTAAAGACAAGGAAGTTTCCCAAGAAAAATCAGTTGATTCAATCATTTCAAAAGGACACAACGATATGGGCAATGTGACAAAAGTTATCTATGGCTAAGTATAGCTTAAACAATGGGAACTAGTAACATCAGTAAAATTAACAACATGACATTCCAAAGTACAATTTCTGAAAAACTAAGTTGGTCAAACTGCAATCATTATCTAAAATATAACCTCTCCTTAAATGATTTAAGTAAAAGTTACATTTACATTCTTATGAGTAAATCAAAATATAATTGTCTCTAAAGTTTCCACCAATAAACAGCTTGCCCTTAGCAAACATTTTTTCACATTTTTCCCTACAGCAATTGTTTAAAATCTGTCAACCACCTGTTAGTTCTAAAATCATTAAAGTATAAAATCCTATACTTAAACAGTGATTAGAGTTGATTAGATGAGCTGTTGCCTGGCTAGCTGTGGGCTTTGCCCCTTAACCAAGGGCTTGTGCCCTATACATGCATTACCTAAAAACCCTATTCTAAAAATTAACTGAGAATCAACGCATACTTGATTAGAATTGATTAGATGGGCTGTTGCCCAGCTAGCTGTGGGCTTTTTCCCCTTAAGTAAGGGCTTTTGCCCCATACATGCATTACCTAAAAACCCCATTCTAAAAATAAAATGAGAATCAAGATTTCTAATCCTCTACACAAAATACCTACACTTATGCAATGCAGAGAAAGCAGTACTAAAAAGGAAGTTTATAGTGGTTAACATGTACATTAAAAAAGAAGAAAGGTCTCAAATCAACTGCCTAATTTTATACTTCAAGAAACTAAAAATACAAGAATAAGCCCAAATTTAATAGAAGAAAAGAAATAATATAAGTCAGTGCAAAAATAAATCAAATAGGGAATCTAAAAGCAATAGAAAAAAAAATTTTAAAAGATGATTTTTGGAAAAAATAAAAGAAACCCATAGCTGGACTAAGAAAAAAAAAGGGAGACGATTGAAATAAACAAAACCAGAAAAGAGGAGATTTTACAACAGATACCTCAGAAATGAAAAGGATCATATGGGACTTTTGTGAACTATTATATGCCAAAAACAGTTGAATAACCTAGAAATGGATAAAATCCTGGAAACACACAATTACCAAGACTGAATCAAGTAGACATACAAAGCCTGAACAGAACAATAATAAAAAGATTGAAGCAGTAATCAGCAATCTCTCAACAATGAAAAGCTTTACAAGTGCATTCTATCAAACATTCAAAGAGGAATGAAAACCAATCCTTCTTAAACTTTTCTAAAAGAAATGGAAGGGGGACACTTCTAAAAACTCACTTAATTAGGCCGGAATCACCCTGATATCAAAGCTAGACAGACACAGTAAGAAAAGAAAACTACAGGACAATATCTCTAATGTGCGTAGATGCAGAAACCCTCAATAAAATGCTAACAAACTGAACTCAACAGCACATTAAAAAGATTAGACATCATGACCAGGTAGGATTTATCTCTGGGATGCAAGCTTTGTCCAGCATATGCAAATTAATCAATGTGATATGCTACATTAACAGAATAAAAGCTAAAAAACACATGATCATCTCAATAGATGCAGAAAAAACATTTGACAAAGTTCAACATCTATTCATGATAGGGGGAAAAAAAGCCTCTCAACTAATACATATAGAAGGAACTTACCTCAATACAATAATGGCTGTTTATGAAAAGCTCACAGCTAACGTCATAATCTATGGGGTGAAACTGAAATCTTTCCCTATATGATCTGGTACATGTCAAAAATGCCCACATTCAACACTTCTGTGCGACATAGTACTGGAAGTCCTAACCAGAACAATTAGGCAAAAAGAAGAAATAGAAGGCATCCATTACAGAAAGGAAAAGGTAAAATTATTTCTGTATGCAGATGACATGATCCTATAGGTAGAAAACCCTAAACATTTCATTAATAAAAGTTAAAACTAATAAACAAATTCAGTAAAGTTGCAAGATACAAGATCAACTTACAATAATCAGCATTTCTTTACACAAACAATGAACTATCAGCAAAGAAAATAAATAAATTAGCCCCGTTTATAATAGCATCAAAAAGAATAGAATACTTAGGAATAAATCTAACCAAAAAGGTGAAATATCTGTACAGTGAAATGTACAAAACATTGATGAACCAAATCAAAGATTACACAAGTAAATGAAAAGATATTCCATGTCCATGGGTGAGAAAAATTAATATTGTTAAAATGTCTATGCTATTCAAAGCAACCTACAGACTCAATGCAACCTCTATCAAAATTCCAATTGCATTTTTCACAGAAATAGAAAAGAACAATTTTAAAGTTTATATAAAACCTTGAAAGATCCAAATAGCCAGACTAATCTTGAGAAAGAAGAACAAAATTGGAGTCATCACACTTCCTGATTTCAAATTATATGACAAAGCTTTGGTAATCAAAACAGTATAGTACTGGCCTAAAAGCAAACATATAGACCGATGCAAAAGAATAGAAAAAACAGAAATATATGGTCAACTAATTTTCAGCAAGGGCACCAAGAAAACATAATAGCAAAAGGATAGTGTCTTTAAAAATGGTATTTGGATAGCTGGATATCTGCATGGAAAAGAATGAAATTGGACACTTATCTTACACCATGCACAAAAAAAATAAATAAAAATGGATTAAAGACTTAAATATGGAAACTATAAAATTTCTAGAAGAAAATATAGGGAAAAAGCTTCTTGAAATTGGCCTTGGCAATGAATTTTTAGCTATGGCATCAAAAGCACAGACAACAAAACCAAAAATAAAGAAGTGGGACTACACCAAACTAAAATGTTTCTGCACAGCAAAGGAAACAATAAAATGAAAGGGCAACCTGAAGATTGGGAAAAAATGTTAGTGAACCATGTATCTGATATAGGGTTAATATCCAAAACATATAAGAAACTCATGGAATTCAAGCAAAAATCAAAAACACAAACATAAATAATCTTGTTTAAAAGTGGGCAAATCTCCCGAATAAACATTTTTCTAAAGAAGACATACAAATGGCCAAAAGCTATATGAAAAGGTGCTCAACAGCAGTAATGATCAGGGAAATGAAAACCAGAACCACAATGAGATTCCACCTCACATCTATTGGTATGGCTATTATCAAAAGACAAAAAATAACAGGTGTTGATGAGGATGTCGAGAAAAGGGAACCTTGTTCACTGTTGAAGGGAATGTAAATTGGTACAGCCATTATGGAAAATCTTATGGAGCTTTCCCCCCAAAATATAAATACAACTACTATAGGATCCAGCAATTCCTTTTCTGGGTATATATTCAAAAACATGAAATCAGTATCTTGATAAGGTATCTGTACTCCCATGTTTATTGCAATACTAATTACAATGGCCAGGATATGGAAATAAGTGTACTCAGGCAGGTAAATCAATAAATTGTGATTTATGTCTATGTATCTCTGTATCTATGTATCTATGTATCTATTTAATCTATATATAGAGAGAGACATTTATATAGCTATATATGATGTGATATATATATACATATAGTGTATGTTACTCAGCCTTAAAAACGAGAGAAAATCTGCCATTTGCCACAATGTAGATGAACCTGAAGGACATTATGATAAATGAAATAAGCCAGAAACAGAAAGAAAAATACCACCAGATCTCACTTATATGTGGAATCTAAAAAAGTCAGATGCATAAAAGCAGAGTGTAGATTGGTAGGTATCAGGGACAGAGGGAGGGGAAGAATGAGGAGATGTTGGTCAAAGGGTACAAAATTTCAGTTATGTAGGATGAGTAAGTTCTGGAGATCTGATGTATAGAATGGTGTCTATGGCTATACCACTCAGAACACACCCAACCTCATCTCATGTACATACAGCATGGTGACTGTAGCTAATAATACTCTATTGTATGCTTGAAACTTGCTGAAAGTAGATCTTAAGTGTTCTCATGGAACACAAAAAAGCGTAACCATGTGAGGGAATGGATATGTTAATTAGCTTACTCCAGTAATCATTACACTATGTATATATTAAAGCATCATGTTGTACACCTTAAATATATGCAATTTTCATTTAAATAAATAACATTAAAGAAGTGAGGGTGATCTTATGGATAACTAAAGCAAAGTATGGAAAATCTCTAAGACAGGAAGGAGCACAGTATTGTAGAAGAACAAAAAGAAGTTCATTGTGGCTGGAGCAAAGTGAAGGGAAAGAGAGGCAAAAGTTGAAGCTGGAGAGGTAAACAGAGGCCAAGGGTAGAACAAATATCACATAGCATTATGCCATTTGCAATCTCTGAGATAGATGTACTAACCACAAAAGTGATTTTTCTGTAATATAACAATAGTTGATAAACCAGTATTTTTAGACTTGTTATGTAGAATGATGTGTATATTAATTTAGGGCTCAAATGGCCTAAATTTGTCTTTCTTGTTTATTTTCAGCATTTATAAATTAAACAGAATAAAATATGTTACTGATTATTATGTGTGTTCTGATACATAGAGATTAATTGTGTCTGTTAAATAAAAATAAAAATGGAGGTAATTAGCTGTTTGTGTGCACACACACACACACATATTGTGTTTCCCTTAGGAAATATTATTTTAGAATACCAATATTGGCATATCTTGCATATCCTAAATAAATTATTCATAATGTAGCTATTTAACAAGCTGTCTGTTTACTTTTTGTGTTGGTGGGTGATATCTCCCCTACCAAACTGTATATCTAATAGATAGTTGAGAGGCAACAAAAGACTTTATCAATTCCCCCTTTTAAAGTATTTTTCTCATAAAAACACTTAAACTTCCCTGTGTTATAATTTCAAGCTATAAATATTATTGCCCCAAGAAAGAGGCATATTGAGAAGTTCTAGATAAAATTAATACTGTATAGATTTATGGCAATTATAATTTAACAAATACTAATTCGTGAATAGTATTTTTAAAATACAAAATGCATTTTTCTGAAATGGCACTTATTTACTTGATAAACAAGTTGTATAAGAGACTCAGCTAATCTAATATCTTACTTTGTGAAGAAAGCACTCTTCTCAAGTCAAAATATCAAGTATAAAGTCCACCCTTGGGAGAAACATACAGAGTACAGGACTTTACTGTCTCCAATGTACAAAATAGATATTTTCTTGAAAAAAACCCTTATTTGAAAAATTTCCATAGAATCATAAGAGGCAAATTCCATTTGAGAAAGTGCATGCTATATTTTATAATAAAGCTGAAACGTGGAGCTGAACTCACAACATCCTTATTTTAAAAGTACAATCGGAAGAGAGAGTTTTTACCCTTAAGCAGCTATGAAAATAAGTAGAAATCAGCCAGAATTTTAGTGTGAATAACATGATGCGTGGCAAGGAACTCTACTCTTGGTATAGTTAGGAAAAGAATCTGATCCAAACGCTTTGCATCTGTACAGAGGAGCAGCGAGTGGATACTGAAAGAGATTTGCAGATCCACTGTTTTTTAGGCAGGAAGAATGCTTGTTAAATGCAGAGTGCTGCTCTGGCTCGTGTTTGCTCCGAGGTTTAGGTTTTGTTCGACTGACGTATCAGATAGTCAGAGTGGTTACCACACCGACGTTGTAGCAGCTGCATAATAAATGACTGAGAGAATCATGTTAGGCATGCCCACCTAACCTAACTTGAATCATGCGAAAGGGGAGCTGCTGGAATTCAAATAGACTTTCTGGTTCCCAGCAGTCGGCAGTAATAGAATGCTTTCAGGAAGATGACAGAATCAGGAGAAAGATGCTGTTTTGCACTATCTTGATTTGTTACAGCAGCCAACTTATTGGCATGATGGAGTGACAGGAAAAACAGCTGGCATGGAAGGTAGGATTATTAAAGCTATTACATCATTATGAATACAATTAGAAGCTGGCCATGACAAAGCATATGTTTGAACAAGCAGCTGTTGGTAGCTGGGGTATGTTGCCGTGCTCTTCAAACTCTGCAAACAGTGTTGCTTTTACAGAATGGATTTTAAAATTACCTTGTGCTGCGTTTGACTTGGGGGGGGGGTGCTTGCCTCCAACCTCATAGAAACACTTCTGGGATAGAAATCAGTGTTAGGAGATTTTAGAATAAAGTCTTTTTCAAGAGTCTGGGTTTCTCCAGGTGGATGGTGACAGGGGGGTATAATCTATGGGGAAATCTACCCCAGCTCAGTTCTATGCCTTTTAGTTGCAAGGACTGCTTGATATATTGGCATATGCAGACACTGAGAGAAATGAGAACGTATAGAATGTTTGGTAGGTTGAAAATTGTTACGATTGGTTTCTATTTTATAAGGAGTTTGGCTGTCAGTCATTTCTCCTCATCAATTTCTAGCTTTTGACATTTATTCAGTCATTCTGCATTATATGAGGAAAATATATCAATATCTCCTGCGGGGTTTTTCAACAACTCTAGCATCTGTTTCAGCTATTGAACTGTATTCACGTTTTGCCAAGTTGATGTCGACCCAGCTGGTCTATCATTTCTCGCTTGATTACTGCTCTTAATTTCTCTGTATCAGCTTGTTTCAAGATAGGGCTTTAAAAGCTGTTAATGGAAACTGACAGAAAATGATAAATTATTGAAAATTGGAAAATTTACTTATTTATTTATTTTGGAAGCTTAATGAGTTTTGTCTTACATTCTTTCTTGCCTCCATACAATTTTTTTAGAACCCTTTTTTCTGTTTTACAATATTTCTTTCCCCTACAATCAGAGGATTATACTTATAAGTACTTTTAAACAAATGAAGCATGAGCATGGACTGCATTTGGCACCAAAAATAAAGTTTCTGGGAAAAGAGGAACAATTTAAGCTTTCTGTAGAAACTATGCATTGTTTCTATATTCTATCTTCATACGCTGTCATGAGGGTCTGTCAGTGAGTGTATATTGGACTGAACATATTGAAATAATTTTTATCACCACTAGGGTAACAGGAAAATAAAACATTCAAAGCTGTTTTTTAACAAGTGATTGCTTAAAACAGATGTCAAATAATATAGAAATAGATTTTCCTGAGTATGAAAAGCATGATTGTTAACTATCTATGTGATACTGAGTCTTTCAGTTCTGTACCCAGTCTTCCCAACAGCCTGAGTAGCTAAATCATCCAAGTTGATAGACTATTATACATATGGACATCTAATATGACCTTTCAGTGTACACGGTCCTGCTCATATGTGCTGTGCCTTTTCTGTAGTAATTTTAATATCCTAGTCAATCTGGTTAAGAAACACTACTGGCTGTTATGTAACTTTTTTATTTTTTTCCTGAATGTTAGTCCATGTTTTTCAATTACGTATTCCTCTTAGTAAGAGTGAGTTAAAACAATATATATTTAAATATCAGTGAATCAGTTAGAAACTGGTGGGCTAATTGTACTACTTGGAATCATCCAAATTAATTACTAACTTAGGTTTTGAGAAATAGTCAAAGATTTGGATGAGTACTTTTTAACCTTGAAGCACACATGACTGTAGTTAAATATATCATTCGTAATTCCTATGTACACCAGGAAAGAAAATAGTTTTCTAAATGTGTAGTTTTGACAGCAAAAATATTTTTAATAATGTGACTCAGGCAATCTGATTATTTCCTTTTAACACTTTTGAGTACTGTGAATGCCTTTGTGTATAGCCTATTACAGTACTTGGTTAATCTTTGGGAAGCTCAAAGACTGAGAGAATTTTGTATTCAAATGATACAGGATTATTTCTTGGTTGACTGACAAAAATCATCTCTGTGTACTATTGTTTAAAATACAGTACTCTTCTTCCAATTTTATTTCTCAACTTCGTATAACCGTTTTAAGAGACAATTCAATTCTGAAAAAAAACTCTTTTACGTTGCATCTTTAGTAGGACTCTCCTTTTATGTATTGTCTCCTTTGAAAAAAGTCTGAGCTTTCTGCTAGTCTCACTCTCCTGTTACCATAGTTACTTAAAAAAGAAGGGTTTTCTTTTAGTGAAGATAGTGTAATTTAAATCAGCCACTGAACTCCCCAAACTGTGGTTTTTTGTTTGTTAGTTTGTAGTTTAGGCTTGCTTCGTTTGTGACTAGGAAGTGCTCGGTATTTGATTCCACAGACGAATGGAGAGGACAGACACTAGGTGGCACCAGCTGTTGATTATTAACGATATCTTAAAGGCTGTGGGCCACACACCTGAAGTGCAAGCGTACCCTTATTGATAAATGCATTGTATGAGTTGGAAATGCTTGCTGATCGTTCTGCCTCTGAAACACCATCAACATGCCAAGTGATGGGACCATGTGAAGTCTCCAAATCCCATTTGCTAAATTTGTGTTTTCTAAAGTGATTCAGGAAAAAAGAAAGATGAGGAAGAAATGCATAAAAGTAGACAGAGTATGAAAAAATGGTGGGACAAAATGAAATCGATTATAAACATTTAAATACATTTTTGAAATGTAGAATTGTTGATTTTTATAAATCTCTGTGGGTTTTCTTCAGTTTTCTATCAACCAGATTGTTTTTTCTAAGGCATTTATACTATAAAAACAACTATTTGTCTCTTTTAGGTAAAGATCTTATTATCATTATGTTTTAATTGAAAAATTTCCTTTAGTTTTCTTTTAGTGATAACACTGTCAAGAGAAATTTTCCACATGTGATGGAGTGGCTGCCTTTCAGGTGTGTTGCTCTTCATCCAGAAAAAAAATGAGCAGGGTGAGACACTATCAGTTAAGAAATATGCTTTGAAATGTTTTTGTTGAGAAGCTTGCTCCATCCTGTTATTCTCTCATTCTTACGTCATCCATCTTTTAAGAATGAAAAAGCTAATAAAAACAAGCCACTTAAGCACATGCATGCACACACACCTTTGAAAAAACTTTTCAGAGTTGTTTAAAAAGAGAGGCACAATATTTTTAATTTGTCCTGGAGTTAATAAACTAAAATGAAAAAGAGGAAGGAAAGTCCCTAATTAGGGTGTGAAAAGTAAATAACTGTTCATAACTGTAAATATTTTTTCCAGAAAAATAAGCGGTATTTTCTCCTCACTGGGAATAACTGGGAATTCTTTATGAAGATAGGATGGTTTAGAAAGAGTGGAAAAGTAATATAAGCTATCATCCTCCTACGTATTATGGGAAAGTATGCAACATGACTAGTTATCTTGATTATAGCATAGATTTTGGTGAAGATTTTTATGATGCTTATATGGTTAAGATGGAGAAATGTTTGCTATTTGTCTGGTAGATGAATCAGCTTGCTAAATTACCCTGTCTTTCGTGTGTCAATTAGGGAATCATTGTTAACCAGAAATAGGGCCTATCACAGGACCATGGCATAGTTGTATAAAACTGGCTCCATCTAACTTGAACCTAATCTCTTGTAATGTGCCTTATGATTCTGCCCTCAGCCCAGCTAGGCTTGTGAAATATTAATATCCAAAATCTAAAGGAAGATTCAAATAGCCTGTCTAGCTGGGAAGGAGAACAACAATATATTTAGGTATCAAAGGATTATAATCACCTAAAAACTGTGGTGAGGCCCAAAAGATGAATTTTAATAGGAATAAGTATCAAATTTTTCACGAATATCCAAAAAAATCAATCCAGCAAGTACAGGATGTGAGTGTGAAAGCTTAACAATAATTCATTGAATAAGACTTAATAATTTGAGGGCCAGAATGTCAGTATCAGTCATAGTCTCACATGACATCAGAACACAGTGAAACGAAGTAATATTGTTGGACATGTATCTGAAAAAGAACCAAAAAAAGAACAAATTTTAGAAAGAAATATATATATACAGCATGTGTTTTTAGAGAAACGCCATGGTCCAAGAGGAATCTTAACATTTGGGATTTGTCCAGTGAAAAGTGCTTAGAGAGTATGATGTCCTAGAACTTAAGACATTTGAGAAGCATTGAAGGTACTAACAGAGGAAAGTTGAAGAATGCTCTAAGAAAAAGGAATAGAGAAAAATTAAGCTAATTTAATATTAGATGTCCTATAATACAGAAGAGGGTTTAGATTCACTTACACCTCCCTAGCAGCAAAGGAAAACTATTTTTCCAGTTAATGGTGTTAGCAGAAAATTGACTACTTTGTGAGATACTGCGCTCTTTGTTCCTAAAGTGTTCGGTGCTAAGAGTGGCGTTCCTGCAATACAGGGAAATTGAGGAAGGAGATGTCTAAGATAATTTCTAACTCTAAGAATCTGTTACTCTAATCATTTTATGAAAAAATATTCCCCTTTATAGATATTTCATTTAGGGTCTCTACTACTCTACTTGAACAATCCAGGCCAAGGCTCATTAAATTATGGCCCACATGCCACGACTATTTCTGTTTGGTCAGCCAGCTAAGAATGATTTTCACATTTCTAAATTGTTTTTTAAAAAGAGGAATATTTTGTGACACATGAAATTTATATGAAATCCCAATTTAAGTGTCTATAAAGTTTTATTGGAAGATAGCCACATCCATTTGTGTACGTAATGTCTATGGCTACTTTCATGTTAAAACAGCTGTTAAGTAGTTGTGACAGAGACCATATGGGCCACAAAGTTGAAATATTTACTGTCGGGTCTTTGATAGTAAAAAGTTTGCCAATCTCATCTCTACACTATAAGGAAACTTTGCTTTTTGCTCATTGACTAGAACAAGTGAGGTCACAATTAAATATTAATTGAAGACCATAAATAGAAATTACGACCACTCCATGATATTTAGCTACTAGAGACTTTGAAAAGCGGTTCAGATATACAACCTAACAGTTAAGAATGAGTGCATTTTTGCTGATAATCCATTGAGAGATTTTACTTGCTGAGTAATGTTTATTTAATGCTGCTAAAAGAAAATTTGAGGTCTCTGCAATTACCGACATATATAATATCTGCTTTGTCTGAGCCCATTGATCTTGCTGAACATACCTGTTTGCTAACTTTCAGTTATTTTTATTGTTGCTGTTCAATTAATGTGTGGTTTCATTAGACTTACAGAAAGTGCCGGTCAGTACAAAACAAGGTAAAGTGAGCGGAATTCACTTTTTGTAACGCCTTTTACTCTCTTGATAGGTCAATAGTCTCTAAGCAACTTTTGCATTTTAGAATTCTGGAGAGATGCTCACCTTTGTACAAAGCTGAGGGTGTTCTTGACCAAATATGTTTTAGAAGGGATCAAAGAATAGCAAGATAAAAATAAATGAACTGTACTATAAGAGAACAGTTGAGACTGTTAGTAAATGGTTGACAAGACACGCTAAAATTAAAATTTAGCAATGAGATATTTCTGAAATATTTCCCTGAACATGTGGATAGAAGAGAAGGGATTTTTTTCAAGTCATAGGAAAAACCGTAATCATATTCTAAGAATAAAAATAAGAGATTCTGGATTTGCTATCACATATTACAATCTCTGTAGTTCTACATCGTGAAACTAAAATCTCTGCATTTTTTCTACTCACTGGTAGCACTGGAAATTCCTGAAGAACCCATAGGATTCTTATTTTATTTCTATGAAGATGTTACTGAGCAGCTATATTGTGATGCCTGTCTCTATGGTAACCGATACAAGGCTTTAGGGTCTAAAGGAAATTCTTCCTATTGGCTTACGAATATGGAGCAATGAGGGAGACTCACTGAGGAAGAGGATAAAGCTGGGAGAAGGCACAAAAGGCAACTGAGAGAAAGTTATCATGAGGGATGGTTTTTGTTTAAAAAAAAAAATTCATTTCCTCTTAATCTATCTCAGAATGAAATAACAATCAACATGCAAGTGAAGTTTTTTAAAAGGAAAAGATGCTTTAAAAGTATAGTTTTTCAACCATCCAATCAATTTTATGTAATTGAAATCATGCAGATTTTTTCCTTAGTTGGCTTGCTTTTTGCTATGCAGAAAAAGATTGCTTCTTGACTGAAATTGATAAGAGGAAGGCTCTATCTCTGGCAAATTTAGTTCTTGTTATTGCTATCACAAGATCTTGATCTGTGAAAGGACTTCCTTTTTTCTGATTCCAAGGGTAAGAATATTGAACTCTGGTTAGCATTTCTCACAATCACTAAGCTTCTTAGGGAATTATGGAAGTACATTGGCCTTCTAGGATTTTCTTCTTATGTCTATTTCTCCTAAAGACCAGTAATAAAAATGACAAGGAGTACTGTTTATTTGAAAATTGAGCATTGTTTTAAAGTGTGCTGGGTAAGATGTTGTGTTTTTACATGTTTCACTTTGTTTCTTATTTATTTATTTATTTATTTATTTATTTTTAATTTTTTTAAAATTTTATTTTATATTGTCAATATACAACGTGGTTGATTATTGTGGCCCATTACCAAAACCTCTCTCCCTTCTCCCTCTCCGCCCTCCCTCCCAACAACCTCATATCTGTTCGCTTGTCGTATCAACTTCAAGGAATTGTAATTGTTGTGTCTTCTTCCCACCCCCCACCCCCCAGGTTGTTTGTATATTTATTTATTTATTTTTAGCTCCCACAAATAAGTGAGAACTTTGTTTCTTTTTTAAAAATAGTAAAGAAAAAGCTAAATTTTAAGAATCTTTTAAAAATTTATTTCACCTTTTCTTTTTCTTTTAGCTTAAAAATTAAGAATTCACCATATTTGAATTGTTTTAGACAGGAGATAAATATGACTCTCTTTTCCTTAGATTCACAGTATTTGTTAAAGGTGTTATCAAAGAGGCAAAAGTATTTAAAATATTTGTACGGTTTATACAAGGGATCTTCAAAAAGTTCATGGAAAGATTCACATTATCTTTAATTCTATTTGTCCGTGAACTTTTTGACATACCCTCATATGATCTTCAGGAAAATGTAAGTCATAGAGGGGTGAGATGGTTATCTTAGTATGAAGTTCTTATGCAGATTTTCAATGTTATTAAGGGTGTTGATGTACTAATATGTTATATGTTAGGTTCAAAGAAAAAAACAATAAAATTGCGAATGAGCAAAAATTCATAACTTGATCAAGGAAAATTATTTTAAGGGTTGGAAATAAATGATATTTTACAAGATCAAATTAACAAATAATGTTTATTATTCACAGGTAATAGTGCTTAAAGCATTAAAAGATTTAAGTCTTTTTATGGTTTATCTTCTGACCTTGAGAAATTTATAGATTCTCTGTGCAGATACAACTTTTCACAAATTTAATCCACTCTGTGTAGATATTAATAAAAGATAAGACATTGTCTTCAGGAGTTGTTCATACTGTCTCTAAATTAAAAGAAAAAAAAAGCTGTAATGTTTCAGTGCCTCCTTTGATAATGTTGGAAAGTAATTTTTTAAAGAAAACCTCTTTTATAACTCCATACATTTTGACCTATAGACAGTAATTGCAATATAAAATGTGGTTTCTGAATGAAGCAGGACTACTTTAAATATTAAACATAAACATTACTTTTGAAAACCTGATTTCAACTTAAACTATAAACATATAAAGTATATGTCTATCACGACTGGCTTTCAGAAAACTTCTTATTTTGTTGGGCTTAGGGTTATGGTCCAAACTGTACTGCAGGGAATAAGCAAATGGGTAGAAAGATATTCTAGACAAAAGTACTATGGGAAGTAAAGAAGAGGAGATGTTCTCCAAAACAAACGTTTATATAGAGGAGATGAAGGATGGCTGAACTGGAAGGCTGGGTGGTACACATATTAATCACTGTCCATATGCACTTGAAAGTAAATGGTGCTTATCAACTTCCCAAAGGAAAATACTGACATTATTTGGCAATTTGAATACACGGTTATAAAAAACAAACAAACAAACAAACAAACAGAACTAAAAGGAATGGTAGGGAAAATAAACTTATCAGAATCATTCTGCTCTGGTTATAGCATTGTTACAACTGATTGTAATACTCCCAGGATAAAACATGATAAGGACCATCATATTCTGATTTTCCTAGCACAGGTTTGTTTTTTACATATTATGGCTAGAATTATTCAGTACAGCAACAATAAGCTGAATTATGGAAAGTAAGACTAAATCTAACCTGAAATTGTATGAGTTTGAGGTGAGTTTTGAAACTCATTTATGTTCTATGACAATTGTGAAAAGGAGCTTGAGTAAAGTCTGCTTATAATGAAAACATTGATTTAGTGAATAGGAATCTCACATTTATGTCCTTTTGGCTGCTGACCCATATCACGGACTGGCTCTGGTGACCACAGTAGCAGGAGTCAGAGCCCATTTCGCCATTAGGTCATCCAGAACAGGATTAGAACTCACTAATTGAAGTGACAGGTTGTTTCTGCCACTTTTCATTCATCCAACAAATATTTATTGGTAAATTCTAACTTCCAGGCTTTGTGCTAGAGCATGCTGACTAAGATATGGTCCCTGAGGAATTTAGAGATGAATGTGCTTTACGTGGATGAGAAGAGGAAAATATCTACAGTGACAGTTTACCAGAGAGCTGCAGCAGCTGTGAATCCAGACAGAAAAGCCGGCTTAGAAATGAGCTAGAGGCTTCCAGGGTTCCTACTTTGAGTGATGTTGGAAGACCTTGCAAATCCATTAAAGAGAAAAATAATAGCTGAAAGGAAAGAAATCAAATTCAGTTAAAAATAGTAATTTAAAGTAAAGGGTGAAGTGACATATTGGAAGGGTCATATGAAATTAGGAGCAGCGGGCCTACCAGCTGTTCTTCATCTTCAGTGGAATGAAACCTAGAAGAAAGGGGGTTTTTTTTAGACTGTTGTAAAAGCCAGTTTCAGACAATGAGGTTAAACATTTTTCAACCTTGCATGAGTGTGGCCACCCAAATTTCTCTCGGGGGTATTTCAAAACAATAACTTATCTCTTATCAGTATTTTAAGTACAACTATACCTGGAAACTTCTATGCTATCTGTAGAAAAATTGTCCTATTGTTTTATCCCAGTGTGTATGTGTGTGTGTGTGTGTGTGTGTGTGTGTGTGTGTGTGTATCTTTAATTAGAAGCTACCTAAAAATGTTTCATCCATGTTTAAAGTTTAATTAATCAAAGAACCAGACTTTAGAGATTATTAAGGAGGACTAAGAGGATAGCATCTTACATAGGATAGACCTGTTGCTATATAAACCTGTAACATAAAATAATTGTGCTAATCACTAAGGTTTCATCTAACTTGAACATCATCCAATTTAATTGATCTTCAGCTTCACTCCCAACTCCACCTAGGAAATTAAAAACACATAGGTTTACATTTTAGTTTAAAATAAAAGATAAGCAGGACATTTTCTGAAGAATTGAATTGTCCAGAAATTCTCCCTCTATCAGCAGTGCATTTTCTGAGCAATCTAATTATCTGGAAAGTCCTTCTCTCTCTCCCTCTCCCTTTGTCTTTATCTCTCTTCTTTTCACTCTCCACTCTCCTCTCTATACTCTCCCCTCTTTCCTCTTCCTACATATATAGATGTGTACATATGTATTATGTCTGTATTATATATCTCTATTTCTAGTTCTATCTCTGGATTTCTGAGTAATTTAGATATAAAGGATAAAGGCAAAGAAAAGTTCCTTCCAACATTCATTAGTGTAGTAATTTCCCCTTATAGATGAAAGAAAGCAATTATTTCTGGTTTGATTTTGAGAACTTTTACTAAACCAAAGCACAAATATATAAACGTGCACAGATCAATGAGTGTACAACTAAATGAATTTTCACAGAGTGAGCAAACTCCACAAATTAGATGATCAAAGAAAAGAACATTACCAGAAAAAAACAAATCTTACCCCTTCTCAGTCAATACTCTCCCAAAGATAAGCACTAAACTGACTTCTAACATACCACAGATTAGGATAGACAGTTCCTGAAATGTGTGTAATTGAGGCCATACAGAATGTACTCTTTTGTTTCTGGCTTATTTTTCTCAGCATTATGAGCTCCAACAAAACAGTTGCTTGTAGTTGTGAATCAATCATTTTCAGTACTATATAATATGCCATCATATGAATACACCATAATTTACTTATCCCATCTACTCTGGATGGACATTTGGATTGATTCCATTTGAGAATGCTTTAAAAAAATTCTTGTAATTTTTTGTACATGTGCGTGCACTTCTGTTATGCAAATACCAAGAAGTGGAATTGATGGGTCACAGAATAGCAAAATACTCACCTTTAGTTGATAATGACAAGTAGTTTTTCAAGGTAGGTAAACAAACTTAGTTAATTATCATTATTTTATAAAAGTTGTGGATATTGTTGCCAATGCTTAGTATTATCAATTTTTAATTTTAGCCATTCTGACTCTTGTGCTATAGTATCTTATTGTGATTTTTATTTCCATTTTTTCTAATGACTAATGACTTTGAGAAGCTTTTTCTATGCTTATTGGTCATGTCAACATTATCTTTAGTAAGGAGCTTGTTCTAGTCTTACGCTCATTTTCTATTTAGGTGCTATTTTATGTTTTACATATAGGAATTCTTCACCTTTTTTTTGGTTATTGCCCCTATTATGTGTTGCAAACATCCAGACACATATTTTTTAAAGAAGCTTAAAATTTTAAAGCCCAAAGCTCTTAAAGAATATTTAGTCCCATTTCTTAGTTTGACAGATGAGGAAACTGAGACCTACAGAGAAAACATCACTTCTTTAAGTCTTGTCTAATTAGTAGTAAGACCAGAAATATAATGTGAGTCTCCTGACACTTAAGTAAGTGTTCTTTTCTATTAAACCATGTAGAGTCTTTAGTCCCTTTTAATACAATGATTCAAACTTCTCATCTCTCTGGGAATGCCAACGAATGTATGACATAGAAATTGTAATACCAAGTACAAAGTGATGCATGATTGGTATCTTTGATTCTGTGAACAAAAAATCCCCAACTTACAAAGTGTTGTGTACCACAGCCATGCGATATTTAAACCTATATTTTCCTTTGTAACTAGATTTTATTTTTCCTCTTCCATAGCTTTATTCTTATATTGTTTTTTCTCATATTTATTCTTGTTACTTCTATGTTCCCATTCTAAATTTTGTTCTAATTCAAGAAATTTCAGTTTATCTATAATGGATTAATAAGAGCATCAATTTTATAATATTTTCTTTCTTCAAATGGGAGGAAATTTAGGTTACAAAGCATAATTACTAATATAATAATACCTACTATTTATTAAATTTACATGCTAGGTGCAGTATTAAGTCATTTTTATGCACTGAGAACTCCTTAGAACAATCCAGAAATATGTTTTATTATCTCTAGTTTATAGATCTAGAAACTGAGCCTCAGTGAGTTTAAGCTACCTGTAGGACAACTGGAATCTGACCCAGATTTATCACATTCTAAACATCACAGTCTTTCCATGACCCCACTCTACCTTTTAGGAAGGAAATGGATTTAGCATTACAAATTTGATTACTACCTGCCCTTATTGCATTTGTCATAGGTCTTAGGGATGTTCACTTGTTCTAATCTCATTAAATAATTCCATTTCTGTGTCCTTTTTCAAAGTGGTGATCAGAGAAGTCACTTTTTTGGTCTTGGTTTTATCCATTTTATTGAATAAACTGAACTCTTTATAGTGAATTCTTACTAGTGTGTAACCTGAATACTGATAGGTAAGTTCATGTCCAGAGATAAGATTGTAGCTGAATTTTTCTTGCATTCAGAGACCAGACCTACTAGTGGAGTCTTTGATTTCAATAATGTCCAGCAACCTATTCTAGGATTGATTATTTTTCACCTGTATTTTAGTTCCAAATATTTTTTTCTTTCTTTTCATAGAAGAACCTTGCCACAGATGCCTATGTGCTACCAGTCTCTAGCTTCTAGTCCTTGGCCAGATTGAGTCCCCTTGCCACACTTTCCTAGCTTCATGCAAAGCAGATCCCTACTAATGCCTCCATCTAGAAATTTGAATCCATATGCATGTCATTTTTCCCTTCAGTCGTAGGAGAAGCATATTTAAATATCTATATCTATATATAATTATAGTTCACTATGTGTGAGCAAATAGGAATGTCACTAAACTAAGGATCTCTAATTCATAGTCAATTGATAACAATTTCTTAAATGTACAGAACTTTACAATTTACAAAATACATTCATGTTTATTTTATTCACATAACAACCAGGTAAGGTAAGCAAGGTAGGAAGTATTATTTCCTCTCTACATAGATCCATATAACTAATTTCTATCTGTCTATTTGTATCTTAAATTTCTTCTAGCTCTACCTTCCCCTCTTCATGCCTCCTGCCCGTCACCACCTTAGTTCAGATCCCTGTATCTCACTTTGTATGCAGTGGTAGCTTCCTAACTTACCTGCAGTCTCACTTCTCTCTAGTTTACCTTTTACAATGTTGCTAGCCTTATCTCTGTCTAAGACAAGGTACTTTACAGCCTTTTCCCTGCCTTGTTTTCAGGTCTAATCTTTCACCCACCATATGAATGTCTCACCCTATTCATACAAATCATTCTCTGAATGTAACACACTTCCCTGCCATGTGCCTTTGGAAATGTTGACCCCACCCCACACTCTCAAATAATTTTTATTCTAACATATTCACTTGTTGCAAGCCTTATAATCATTCAAGATAGTGTAGAGTGTAAATAGTGCCTCTTCTTAATCTTTGGCTAAATCACACGCCCCTGTGTAGACTTCCATAGCACCCTCCTCATACTTGTGTCAACACTTATCTTGCTGTGCTACACTTTTCAGGTTATTTGTTTATATACTATTACTGCCTGAGGACCATAATTTCTCCATTCATTCTTTACCCCTTGTACAGAATTTCTGGAAGGAGTGACTGAAATTTTACTAAAAGTTGTAATATGTTACAGAGGCAGTAAGACATTTTTTGAGTCCTACAATAGCATCATTTCCATTTCATCCTTCTTCCCTCCAATATAACCATAGTACATGAATTATACTGTTTTCCGATTTTCCAGAGTTCTACTTATTCAGTTTATAGAAATGAATTGCGCCAACTTACCACTTTGGTCTATTTCATACTAGTGGAAGTTGGAATGTTTAGTATGATAGTATGATAGTTACCATACATATTACCTTAAAACTTTGTTTTCTTTGTGATTTACACATTTCCTCCCCCTGAAGTCTTAATACATTCAAATTATTCACTGGTAATACAAATAATTTAATGGAATGATCATGTAAAAACATAAAAGAGTAAACTTAACTGTTAAGTTTAAGAGGTGCACAAATTCAGGCATATTGGTAAAGAAATACAAAGCAAAAATGTGGTCTTCTTTTTTTCTTCTTTCAACACTAATAGAAAATAATGGAGCTCAATAATCACCCAATTTTGCTGTGCAGCATGATTATTGTAAAGTAAACCTGAAATTAAAAATAAATGTCTACTTCCATTTCCCCACTAAGTATTCATCAGAACATGAGAACTGCATTCTGAAGGATTTGAGGTTGACAAGTAGGGGGTGCCCAATGCCAGAAATAAGAAAGCAGAGCAAATGACTGGTTTATTATAGTCTAAACCTAAGGTTCACTCTGAAAAGTCTGCTAGTTCACAGGTGCCCTGAGGCTGCAAAGAGAGTGCATTTGATAGATGTGTCAAATAATATGGTAACACCTACTTCCTGCAATGCACAATTTTGTGGTATTAGGAAATTAATAAAGAAGTGAACAAATTATTGTTTTCTAACCTCCTAAATCTTCCCTGGGGAGGGAAAACCTCAAAGATGCATAAGTATATAGGAAATTGGTTCTGAAATGTATCCTTTAAAATCACAATTCTCTATGACAGGAAGCCACATACCAGGAGCTATGTATATTTAATTATTTATTTTAATGCTTTTTGTAGCAATTCTATTCATTCTTTATTAAGATTATATGCAGTGTTTTTCATACGTAGTGAAATTTAATACACGGTGTTTAAAAAAGACATTGAGCCTGACAATTTAGTTGTGCACATTGTAGTGTTAATTTTTTAGGGAGAGAAACAATCATTTGTGGGATTATACTAGCCAAATTAGAGTATACAATTTATTATAGTATTCAAGAAAACCAAACATTGTGATTACATTTATAAACATTGTAAACGTGATGACACATGTTACATAATTTATAAATAAACATATGAGTATAATAAGACACTGGGTGAAAGGGAAGGGGAGATGGAAGATATAACTATAATCAGTAGTGGGGATGAACTTAAAACCTTGAATTGTATATTAACATGTGATTGATGATTGCTTCTTTTCTTTTTCCATTTTTTTAGAAAGTAATGACATTGTGCTATCAAATAAATCAAGAAAAAATACTTTACAGTCTTTAATGTAGCAGAGATGGAGAATAAATACTGGTCTAAAGTATGTGGAAAAGGTGAGGAAATTGATAGATTGTGAGACCAGTTCCTTCCATTACTGCTTCAGCCAGTATGATACTATCAACCAATGTCAGACACATCAGTAAGGGATCCGGGTAGAAACATTTTCCAAGCAGAATGGAATTGCTGATATTTTTAATTGCTTTAAGGAGGGTCTCATTTTTTTATTCAGAAACTTATTACAAATAAAAAATAAAATAAAATAAATAAAAAAGAAACTTATTACAAATATAAAATGGAACCTGCCCGAAAAGTTGTGAAAATCTGTATGCATTTACGCTCATTCTAATAGAACTACAATGTTATAATAATAAATAATACATTAATTATAATGGGAATTGCTCTTAACACATTACAGATGGGAGGTGATTGGAAATACCCCCTCTTTCTGGCCTCTCTAGTGAGACAAATCAGTTTCCTAGTGGCATCAAGTGGTATTGAACCCCAGTTGGTCACAGTGACAACATACTTGTTGACTCACACAGTACTGGCTTCGTTCTCTTCTGTCTCACTTACTTCTTTCCTGCGTTTTCTGGAATTACCTCTGAAATAATTCGCTTGCATTGAAATATTTTCTCCAGTTTCGCTTCTGGAAAAACCCAACCCAAGACAACATGATGTTTTATTATCAGAGGTTTTTCCTTATTTAATTTTGTAATCATTTTTTCTAACAAAGAAGAATATTTGATGAAATAATGAGGGTAATTATCAAAATACCCTCGTTGGGGAGTTGGGGAAACTTTCAGAAATGAAACACCAATTTTGCCACATTGTGATTTGCTAGGAGCCCTTACCAGTCCTGGGCCTTGTCCTCTCTTCTGAAAAATGGAAGTATTAGACCACAAATCGTTAAAGAAAAGAAAAGAAAGTGATAGAAATGGTAAAAAAAAATGACAATCAAACCATATGCAATTGCTTGACAGTAGTTGCCAGGAGTACTTTGACACACTTTGAGACTGTATCTGTCTAGAACTAGTGAAAAAAGATTAGATCAGGTTTCATTTTTTAAAAACACACAGACCACATTCTTTAAAACAAACAACCAAAAAAAAAAAAAAAAAACCACAAAAAACCTTATGTGAAAGTCCAGCAGAAGAAAAAGAGGTTAATTGAAGGTGTAAGTGTTCTGGATGAAAAATGAGAGGACAATTTGACTCAACTCTTATCTATTGCCATGTCCACCCTATAATCCTATAGGCCTAATTGTGATACCCTTAGAACTTGAAGAAAGCCACTGTATTAAAAATTATCTATGACTACTTCCAAATCAATCAATGTAGAGTTAACTACATCCAGGAAACAGCTAATGGTTAACTTTAAATTTGTAATGCTGATAGTTCTCAGAGATTTTCTTCATTTTTTAAAATTCTTTTCTCTGTTTGTTTGGTTTTTTTTCTTTTTTTCTGTATGCTCGGGTTATTTCGAAAACAGTGTCTTCAAGGTCAGAAATTCTTCTGTTTGCTCTAGTCTTCTGTTAAAGCTCTCAATTTTTTTTTGTTAAATGAGTCTTAAAGTTAAGTAATATTATATGATTAAAATATAGAAAATATCAACTTATAACTGTTAATAGGATTATGCTGAGATACTGACATATATATGTATGTATTCATATACATATACATAATTTCAAAATTATTTACTCACACTTCTCTCACCTACACTCCTATTTTCAGATAAAATTTTGATTTAGACAAGTGAATTTACCTCTCTGAATCCCAGGTTGCTTATGTGTGAAAGGAAGGAGGGTGTCAGAGATAATGACCTCAAATGTTCATTATTCTGTTTTTTAGGTTCCTTGTCCTTGTTTTGGCAGCAGAAGTATCTCTGAATAAAAGATCAATTAATCAAGCTAAATAAATAAATAAATCTGTAATGCTTTACCTAATAGTTAACTTTAAATTCATAATGCTTGTATATACCAAGCAAAATTGAGTAAAGCGATCAATGAGTCTAGCAGCACAAGTTTCCATAACCAGTACTGAATAGAACACAATCAGTGAATTAGGAAACTTCATTTGCTAACTTGTTGGCTGCCAGTTATCATGAGCTTATGATGGAGGCCAGTATCAATATGTAAATAGCATCTTGGTTTTAGGAAAAAGAAGCCCAATTTATACTCAGCATATGCCATGGCTAAGGGCTTTGTGCTGGATTTAGAATGACAGTTGGTGATAAATTGGAAAAATTAATAAGTAGCACTGTGGTAAGAATAATGTTGATGAAGTTAGGATTCTGAGACCACTACTGGGAAGGAAAAAGAAAAAAAAAAAAAACTACATGGGAAAATACTAATAGCTGAGTTTTCTTAGAGATGATAGTCTAGCCACCAAGCCCCATTTTTCCATTGAAAATATTATTACAGAATCATCCTACCGTATTTATATCACAATAGACAGCATTATAACTCTTTGTAGCATAGTGATATTGATTTAGTTTAGACCAATTTACATATTAAAGTTATTTTTATCTCTACTGTTTCTTGAATAAATCCCAGAGGTATCTTTTTTGCTGACTTGTCTCCTCTTCACATTTCATTACCTTTATCCAGGGCAGGTACCATTCATTCAATAAGGTTTTATTGGGTACATCTATTCTATACGGGAAATAGTGTGCTGAGCACTGAGAGCAACAGAAAGATTGATCAGAAATGATTTCTGCCCTCAAAAAGCTGACAGTATTTAGGGGAGAAAAGTCATGCTCAGAGAATATGTCTACTATGATATTCCTCCACTTTACCCTTCACCCTCCAACCCTCTTAATTCTGCCCCTGGGGCCATTGCCTAACATCATGGCAAAACAAAACATAACACAGCCATATAGAAATGCTTTATAATTAATTGTATCATTCACACCTGATACCTGTAATAGCATTACAATATGGTCACATCTTTCTTTGTTCAAGTCTGACTCAGAGTAATGCTTTCATTGAGATTTTATAAGCAGCAAGTAATATGGCTTCTATTATTGCCCTGCCTGGCTGCTTTCATCTCTATACAATATTATGAGAGGTGTTACAAAGGCTCCTGATGCTGCCATGTACAGAATTGGATTTTTTTTAAATGCCACACAGACATCAAACTGGCTTCTCACCCACTCATCAACAATTATAACTCACCATGTTTGCATATGGTGAACTGTGAAAATGCACACTTTTTTCTTTCTCAGTCTAATTTATTGTTCATGGAGAACCTATATCTGACAACAAGAAATGCTATACCCTCACCTTAATGGGAGTATTACAATGTAACTATCTGTGGAAATTGAAATGGTGAAAGAAGCCATTATGAAGATACATACCCATTAAGTCAACCTCTTGGATTTTGATAGAGGAAAAAGTTTCAAAGTTTTCTTATCCAAGTCTTATATTCTTATCATATTTGCCTTTCCAATGACTCACATCTGTCTATGATGATGGTAGTAAAGGTGATGATGATGATGAAGGTGATTCTGATAATGATGATTTTTCACGAGTAACTCTAATGGAACATGGTAAGTTCTAAAAATGACAGATAAATATCATAGGAGTTCAGAGCAGGATAAGGATGACCCTGGATTTCTTTGTTTTTTTCTAGTGCATTTCATAAACATCCATTATGGGGAAGGAGGAGTCTTAACTCGATTTATGGAATTTCATCCCAGATTCTTTAGTACTTTATGCTTATGACTCTGTTCATTGTCACTTTCCACCCTTTCTCTGATTATGGATGCACTGATACTGATTTTTTTTTTTTTATTCTCCACTGTAAAATATCTATCACTGAATAACCTGTTTGTTTTTGTCCATTTGGGCCACTGTAACAAAATACCATAGATTGGGCAGCTTATAAACAACAGAACTTTATTGCTCTCAGTTCTGGAGGATGAAAGATAAGAAATTATCATTTTATCTTGGAAGTCCAAGATAAGATGCTGTTGGATCTATTGTATTTGGAGTGTCTGTTTCCCAGTTCAAAGCTGCTACCTTCTCACTGTGTCTTCATATGGTGATAGGGACAAGCTAGTTCTCTGGGGTCTCTTTATAAAGGCCACCAGTCTCAATCATAAGAGCTCTACTCTCATGTTCTAGTCACCTCCCAAAGGCATCATTTCCTAATACCATCACCTTGGATGTTAGCTTTCAATATATGAATTTAGAGGGGGATATGAGCATTCAGACCATAACAATATTGCAAGCAAAACTGGTATAATGTATTAGGAGTGTTGTGTGGATAACATGAGCATGTTAGAGAGATAATCATTACTTTTTGGAATAGAATAAGAACAATTCTCTAATTCTTAAGGGAAGATCACCATTATGACTGGGGAAGTAAATGTGTAAATATTTTTAAACTTTTAAAACTGTCTTAAAAACTTTTAAAATTTAAATAATCTAATCAAACATACATGTAATGAGCAAAATAAGCTAATTGTTTCAGCAGAGCAATTGTGTCCCAAGAACTTTACAATTTTTCTTAATCCATTTAATCATATATATATATATATCAATTCATTCGTCACTCCATATATGCATAATCTATATATATGCATATATACATACAATAGATATATAGGTTGGACCATATAATATTGCTGATATTTGACCATTTTGGCAGCAAAAAATGATAATTTCTTATCATTCAAAGTAATAGCTCTACTGTTGATCTGCTGGCTAGGTGGGGTGATATGGTGGTGTACTTGCATGTTATCACCCCATTTAATCAGCACATTGAGCAGAAGAAACATGAAACATAAAGACATTTTTGTGAAATAGGGTAATTATTTCATTATATAAAATTTATATGCTCCTCTACTAAAATCAGAAAAGGGAAAAATTTCTCTTCTGTAGCAACCTTATTAATACCTTATTAATCCCATACTATTAGGAATAGACTGAACTGTGAAAAAATAGACAACTGAGAAGTTAACTATGGATAGAAATTTTTCTATATTTAATCAAATTTACCTTACTCTAAATCAAATAAATTTGGCTGAAACTACACAGACTCTTTTCCTACTAGGACAGTGGGCTCTATTAAGCACTAAGTCTGCCTAGACAACATTATGATTAATTTTTCAAATGCCACTTTCATATGCTTCTTAACTAACAGATTAATGGAAGGGGAATTGATATAAAGTATAATTCTCAAAACGGGGAGTAAAACCTCGGTTTCTACTACAATCATCCATTTTTAATTATAGTTAGATAACACACATTTTATTAAATTTTAGATGTATTGGAAGTTGTTAGAATGTATGGAAATCTGAATAGAGGGAGGCATTTGGTCTCTAGACATATTTGGTGGAAATATTTAGTGGAATCCATCCAAGTTGTTACCTTGAACATGGGAGTGCAGGTATCCCTTCGACATGATGATTTCCATTCCTTTGGATGTATACCCAGAAGTGGGATTGCTGGATCATGTGACAGTTCTATGTGTAGTCATTTGAAAAATCTCCATACTGTTTTCCATAATGGCTGTGCTGGTTTACAGTCCCACTAACAGTGTAGAAGACTTCCCCTTGCCCCACATCCTTGCCAGTGTTTGTTAGTCTTGGTCTTTTTAATAATGGCCTGTCTAACTTGTGTGAGATGATATCTCAATGTTGTTTTCATTTGCGTTTCTCTGATGACTAGTGATGCTGAGCAATTTTTCATGTAACTGTTGGCCTTTTCAATGTCTTTCTTTGAAAAATGTCTATTCATCTCCTTTGCCCATTTTTTAATTGGATCAGTTGGGTATTTTTACTGCTTGAGTTCTTTGTATATTCTGGATATTAGTTCTTTGTCATGTGTATAGTTTGCAAATATTTTCTCCCATTCCATAGGTTGTCTTTTTGCTCTGTTGATTGTTTCTGTTGCTGTGCAGAGGCTTTTTAGTTTGATATAATCCCATGCAGCTCTATTTACAATAGCCAAAATATGGAACCAAACTAAGTGTCCATTGATGGACAACTGGATAAAGAAAATGTGGTGTGTATACACACACACACACACACACACACACACACACACATACACACACACACAGTGGGATACTACTCAGCCATAAAAAAGAATGAAATTCTGCCATTCACAGCAACATGGATGAGTCTAGAGAAAATTATGTTAAGTGAAATAAGCTGGACAAAGAAACAGAAATACCATATGTTCTCACTCATAACTGGCTGTTAGGAAAGAAAGGAGGAAGGGAAGGAGGAATAGATGGATGGAAGGAAGGAAGGAAGGAAGGAAGGAAGGAAGGAAGGAAGGAAGGAAGGAAGGAAGGAAGGAAGAGAACACAAAAATATGTTGAACTTTCAGAAGGAGAGAACAAACCTAAGGAAACTAGAGATTGGGGGGAAGAGAAGGAGGGGGGTTGGGAAGTGATAATTTGGACAAAGGGCATAAAGAAATATCACAATTTGTAAAAATGAATATGCTAATAATAAATAATTTTAAATAAAGAAAGTTGTTACCTTAAAATACTTATTTTCTAAAATATAAAAGTAGCGATAAGGACCAAATTCTTTGTTGATATTATAGAAAAATATTACAGTATTTGCATCATGAAAGGATTTTATATATGATAATGGGCACTTGATGATTAAATTCCAAAGACTACCTATAGCCAATCTTCTTTTAGAGCATGGATTCTGGCAAATGAGCATTATAATCACGTTAAGAGCATTTAGAGCTCTAAATCTCTTTAATCTAGTACCAAGGTTTGTTTATTTTGTTATTTTTTAAAATTATGATAATTGAGATTCAATGTCACTTTTCAGAGGAAGAAAAAATATTCAAAGTTAATGTATCAGTTATTGTTTTTCATTGCGAGTATTGCTAAAAGGAACTTGAAATTTGAAATTTTAGATAATTTTTAAATTTCTTTTCAAAAATTTAGGATTAAAAGCACCACAGTAATGGCAGTTGTTCAAAGAAAATGAAATACTAAGATATACATATACATATATATGTATATATCCTGAAAATTACAAAATACTGAATTAAAGAAATCAAGACCTAAATAATCGCAGACATACAACATTCATGAACTGGAAGACTTACAATAGTAAAGATGTCAATTCTTCCTAAATTTATCTATAGATTTAATGCCTGAGAAAGAATAAACTGGGGAGAATCACTCTACTGAATATGAAAACTTACTATATGGGTACAGTAATCAAGACAGTGTGATATTGGTGGTGCGACAGCCACAAAGAGAAATGGAATAAAATAGAAAGCGCAGAAATATACCTAAACAAATATGCCAAACTAATTTTTTACAAAGGTCTGTGTATTAGGGTTCTCCAGAGAAACAAAGACCGGCTTACATGGGCTGGGCTGGGCTGGGCTGGGCCGAGCTGGGCCAGGCTGAGCCAGGCTTCTCCCATGACAGTATAAAACCCTGATAATGATGATAGCAGTCAAAATATAGTGTGACCAGTAGCCTCTCCCATCCATCCTTGTCCTGCCCTATGTGGCAGGTACCATCCCACTTCACAGTCGAGCAGATCCAAGTAATTTGTCCAAAGTTATGTCTACTGTCTGTCTTATGAGCACTGAGTGCCCTGACACGCTGCCCTGGCACAGCTCACGACAATGCCTGACCCCAAGTGCTGGGTACTCCTTGACTGCTCTTCATGGCATCATCCTGGGGGGCCCCTGTGGCCAGAGCAGCCTTGGGAGAGGAAGGGAGAGTGGAGCTCAGGGATGTGATGGCATCTAGAGTTTGGGGATACACAGGTTACTCTCATCCACAGAGTTGTGGGTCTGTCAACAAGATCCAGATACTGTGAAGCTGTGTGTTTGGTATCCCTGGGAGGTGGTGGCTCCCCTGTTGCCTTACCCCAGGGAGGAGGTACAGGAGGCTGCAGGTGAAGCCTAGTCTAGAGACAGTGCCTGGTACCAAAGTCTGTATCAGTCGGGGTTCTCCAGAGAGACAGAACCAATAGGATATGTAAATAGACATACATAAGGTGACTTAGGGAAATTGGCTCAGAAAAATTGTGAAGGCTGAGAAGACCCATGATAGGCTGTCTGCAAATTGGATGGTAGTGGCGTGGTTCAGTCCAAGTCCAGAAGGCTCAGAATCAGGAAAGCCAATTGTGTAATTCTCAGTCTGAGGTCAAAGGCCTAAAATCCCAAAGGTGCTGCTGGTTTAAGTCCTGGCATCCATAGGCTAGAGAGCTTGATGTCCATGGACAGGAGAGAAGAATGTATCCCAGCTCCAGGAGAGAGAGTAAGAGATTTGCCTTTTCCTCTGTTTTTGTTCTCACTGGGACCCTAGCAGATTGGATGGTGCCTGCCTATATTGAGAGCAAATCTTGCTCACCTAGTCCATTCAGTCTTACATGCTTATCTCCTCTGCTAATACCCTAATGTACACACCCAGAAATAATGCTTTACTGGGTTTCTAGATATTTTTTAATCTTGTCAAGTTGATGTTTAAAATTAACCATTACGATATAAAATCAATTCAATGGAGAAAAGATATTTTCAATAAATGGTGCTGGAGCAAGTGGACATACATAGGCAGAAAAATGAACCTTGACCTAAACCTCACGCCTTATTCAAACATTATCTCAAAATATATTATGTGTTGGGAATATACCCAGAGGAATGGAAATCATCAAGTCGAAGGTATACCTGTTCCCCAATGTTCATCGCAGCACTCTTTACAATAGCCAAGAGTTGGAACCAGCCCAAATGTCCATCATCAGATGAGTGGATACGGAAAATGTGGTACATCTACACAATGGAATACTACTCAGCTATAAAAACGAATGAAATACTGCCATTTGCAACAACATGGATGGACCTTGAGAGAATTATATTAAGTGAAACAAGTCAGGCACAGAAAGAGAAATACCACATGTTCTCACTTATTGGAGGGAGCTAAACATTAATATATAAATTCACACACACACATACACACACACACACACAAACCGGGGGGGGGGGAGGGAAGAAGATATAACAACCACAATTATTTGAAGTTGATACAACAAGCAAACAGAAAGGACATTGTTGGGGGGGAGGGGGGAGGGAGAAGGGAGGGAGGTTTTGGTGATGGGGAGCATTAATCAGCTACAATGTATATCGACAAAATAAAATTAAAAAATAAATAAATAAATAAATAAATAAATAAAAGAAAATTCTCAAATAAAAGAGCCATATGGAATGGAAAAATTTAAATGAAAGAAACGTGTTTAGAGATATATACAAATATATAAATTTTAAAAGATAAGGATCTTTAATCTAATCTGTTGTAAACTCCAGTGTCAATAGATATTTTTAACTATAATTTGCAAATATATTAAAGGATTGAAAAATTACACACCTATTGTTAATTTTTAAACTAATTATCAATTGAGGAATTATCTGCTGCCAAATTAGATTATTACTACAAAACAATATTAATTGATATACCTTCATTTGTTTAGATGTAGCATTATGAGTTTATGATAGACTATTGTCTTGAAGTAACTTAATATTTTGAGTTGTCCTCCACTCATTAGCTAAAGTTTGTGCGACACTGAACTGTACCTTTTATAGTCACTTTTAAACTAGTACAAACTCTCTGAAAAAAATAAAATAAAATAAAAATAAAAAAAAATAAAATAAATAAATAAATAAATAAAATATATATATATATATTTTATGAACATAAATGTAAAGCATAAAACTTACAGATGTTGCATATGTGTGTTTCTGAATGATATCGTGTGTGTGTGTGTGTGTGTGTGTGTGTGTGTGTGTGTGTGTGTGTCTGTATTTGCGTTTCAATCGAGTCTAATGTAATTGGGCATTGGGGCAAGCATTTCTCATCTTTCTAAGTTAAATTTCATGTTAATAATCTTTATGCCTTTAATGATATTCATATAGGATGGAGGGAGTTTGGTTTTTAGAGCATCTGTTTTTCAGTCTCTGGTAGGTAATTGAGCTTTCCCATTCCCTTGATTATATCTGGTCCTTATAGGTGAAAGCTGAGTATGTTTTTCTTTGTTTATCACTAGGCAATAGTTGATTACATAGTCATTTATTATATAACCAACATGGGAAATAGTATGGCTTTTTTTGCTTTTAATTTTCATTCTATATACAGGAAAAGATGGTTTAAGGTAGCACATTACAAAAATATTGGTAAAATCACTTGAGAAAACCTAATTTTGACTCAATAAAGGAACATATTTTCCATATTCTTTTGAAATATTTTACAAAAGAAGAAATCAAAGAAATTGAAGACTTTTATACAGAATAATCATCTATTTTATATGTATTGTGGTAGGCATAGCTATCACACCCAAAAGATATAAATGTCCTAAATCCTTTAAGACTATGAATATGTTGCCTTACATGGCTATAGCTGGTGGTCCTCAAGACCACCTTCATTTTTAATGATTCACTAGGAGAACTTATAGAATTCATAAAATTTTTTATACTGGTGATTATAGTTTATTACAACAAAGATATAAAGGTTAAAATCAACAAAGGAAAAATTTGCATACAACAGAGTCCAGGAGAGACCAAATGCCAGCTTTTCAGTTGACCTCTCCCAATGGAGTCATGTGCACATCACTTAATTCTCCCAGGATTGATGTATGACAGCGCATACAAAGTATTGCTGACAAGAGCTAACCTGTGTCTTGGTGTGCTGGGTTTTACTGGAATTGGTCATGTAGGCATGTAGCACTCACTTGACTGACCTTAATTACTAAGTCTAAAGACACTCCAGGGTTCAAACTGATATGGTGTTGCCTAAGGGCCACATCATAAATCACTTTGCATAAACTATCTGGTGCAGCCCAAGACCTGAGATAAACAAAGACCATTTTATAACTCAGAATATTCCAAGGACTTAGGGTTTATCTCCCAGAAACGGGTCAAGAGCCAGATCTTTTTTAGGATTGTGCACAGTTTGGACCATCCAGGCCTACTAAGTTAATATTTTACTGCACAGTGTAAAGGGTACTTTTCAGATATGATTAAATTAAGAACCTTGAGATAGTGAGATTATTCTGGATTCTCTGAGTGGGTCTGATAAGATTACAAGATCCATCAAAGAGTCAAAGGAGATGTAGGAATAAAAAGCAGAGTGTCAGAGTGATGTGATGGAGATTGGAAGATGCTATGCAGCTGGCTTTGAAGATGAAGGAAAGTGGTCATGAGTCAAGGAATACAAGTGGCCTCTAAAAGCTGGAAAAGACAAGGAAATGGATTCTTCCCTAGAGTCTCTAGAATGAAGGCAGCCCTGCTGACACCTTGATTTTAGCCCAGTGTCAGATTTCTGATGTCCACAACTCCTCATATGTGTGTATATGCATGAGTATATCTTGGGGTAATCTATAAGCAAATGTTTTTAATGTTTATACTATCACTTGCACACCTTAACCTCATGGCAAAAAACAAACAAACAAAAAATGCACACACACACACACACACCCTATATAACACAGTACATTTAGTACTATCTTCCTCCAATGAAAGTTCACAAATCTGTGAATAGAGTACATTGGGTTTGACTTGGGATTATAAAATTCATGGTAAACATCATCAAGGAAGATGGATATCTAGGTATTTCATTTCACTGATGAACAGGTTTTGGTATACAAAGTGACAGTTGTTATTAAAATTTGGATTTCATATCTATTTCAAAGTAAATTTCACCTGTTTATTTGCCAGCTCTAATTTTTAGAAATTTAGTTTTGTATTCACTGCATTTATTAAATATGTTTGCATTTTTCTTGTCTCCACTTTGCTTAACCAGAAAGACACTGAGGTTTTAAGTAGCACTATATCGGACTTAACTGATAATACTTCAGTTGGTAACAAGAATGCTCTTGGAAGTATCTTGCTCTTTTTTCTTGTCCTAGTTTCTTGGTAAATTGAGCATTTTAAAAATCTTTTTCTTAAAACTGCAGTACACCTTAGCTAACAATACTCACGTTTCTTAACCATAGTGCTTGACACAACCCGGAAATTACAATGTTGGTATACAATTTGACCCAGCAGTTGGTTTATGCTCAGATCATTCAAAACTGTACTTAGAGAAAGTCAACAAAATACATTCGTCTATAATTTAGTTTTCTGTACAAATTCAATAACCAAAAGGGATGAAAGACATTTACCATTTCAACTAAAAACAATATAGTGTTTTGTAAAAATGGTCCAGTCAAGCAGCACAATGAAAGTTTATACAGATGATTCTCATTACTCATGGATTTCGTGTTTGTGAATTCTACAGCTTTTTAAAATTTATTTGTAGCCCTAAAATCAATACTTGCAGAATTTTCACAGCCATTTATGGATATGCATAGTGCAGTGAAAAGTGTTAGTCACCCAACACACACGTTCCCAGCTGAGGTCAAACAAAGCAACACCCTGCCTTCTTGTTTCAGGTTTCATGCTATAAACAAGTGTCCTTTTTGTGGTCTATTTAATGCTATATTTTTTGCATTTTTGTGCTTTTTGTTGATGATTTGCTGTTTAAAATGGCCCCAGTATTAGTCTGTTTTTGTTGCTTAAAACAATACCTGCAACTGGGTGATTTATAAAGAAAACAAAATTTATTTCTTATACTTTCTGAGGCTGGGAAGTCCAAAGTCCATCTGGTGGTGGCAACAGTGACCCAGGGGTCTCACATCACAAGATGGTGGAAGCAGAGAGAGCAGAGAGAGCAGAGAGACCTACTCTCCTCTTCTTTTAAAGCCCTCAGAACTACAGCCCTGTCTACCATTTTTAATCCATTCACTACTACACCACCCTACAATCCAATTCCCTCCACCTTTCAGTTACCATAATAGGACTTTCTACCCTCTTAGCCCAGTGGGGGCTAAGTTCCTAATACATAAAACTTGGGGACAATTCAAGTTTCTGGGAGTTTTGGGGGGACATAATTCAATCCACTACAGCCCCCAAGTGTGGTGGTGAACTGCTGTCTGTTGCTCCTAAGCTCAATAAGACTGTGATGTGCCTTAGGGAGAAAATCGTTGTGTTAGGTAAGCTTTCTTCAGGCATGAGTTACAGTGCTGCTGGCTGTGTGTTCAATGTTAATGAATCAACAATATATATTACATAAGGTGTCTTTAAACAGAAACATGCACAAAACAAGACTAAGTATTGATCGGTTCACAAAAATGTTGTGACCAGAGGCTTGCAGGAACCTACCCTGTATGTCTTCTGGGAGGAATGCTTCAGTATTTGCCAATTCAGCATTCACAGTGATTGCAAAACAGAACTACAGCAAATAACAAGAATCAACTATATATTGTTGTCATTTCCTCCTAAGCCACTTGCACAGTGTAGGGTCTACACTTCCTAAAAGTAATGAAAACCCAACAGCAACATTCAGATTCCCCACGTTTGTTATTGAGCTATATCGCATTTGGGTTTCTAAGAAGTGAGTGAAGTTATAAATCTATAAAGCTCCCAACTATATATTATTTATTCATTTATTTTTTTTATTCCAGTGCATAAAAATTGTACCACCAGGAACAGGAATATCATAAAGTTGAAATGACACAATTATGTGTTTCTGAAATGGATATCATATAGTTTCTATAAAGAGTAAATCCTTTTCCTGAAAAAAACTTGTTCTTTTTATCATCTCATTTTCTCATCTTATCATTTCCCATTTTGAATAGTCTTTCTCTTTACTGTTTTTCATTTTTCCTGTTAATTCTTTTTGCTGGCTATCTGTTTTGTATCTCATTCTTATTATCTTCTTTCAGTTTTTATTATGCCAGCCATGATAATGATAAAAATCCCTAACCTCCACCTCCCCGTACCATTTGGCACTTGGCAAATGGCTTTTTTTTTCTGTATTTATCTGTTTATATCTATGCCTTTTACATGTCTATATCTAAAACAGAGCCCTATGCATAAGAGTAGGTGCCAGTAACTAATTGCAGAGCCTTCTAACTCTTCCCAAAATATGCCTTTGAGGAATTCCACGTCCCGTTCAGTCCATAGTGTATCACCACATTGGGAACCCCACACACACAAAAAAAGAAAGATACGTTCTGTCTCTAATATTCACATGTCATTTTAGTACAATATTTGGTTTAACAGTCAGTCAGACATACAATAATTTTTTCTGCTATTTTACTATGATAATCTATATATAATTGAGATAGATTATTTCTAAAGCCGTCTCAAATTTAATAAAATCTTGTTTGACATGACCCTGTTTTATTACCTTGAAGGCAACCCTCCCAGGAATATCAGTGGTAGGAACAGAAAAGTATATATATAAGATATATATACCTTTATATACATAGTAGTGCAACACTACTAATGTTATTATAAAATTGTAAAAAGAACAAGTAGTTCACCAGAAAATATGCATACTTATATGTGTGTATTTGTATATGAAGGTTTGCATGTATATGTGCATATAGACCTATATGTACATCTATAATTTCAAGTGTATATATGCATATGTGTCTGATATGTAGGTATACATAAATTAAGGCATATCATATATTTATATTTATAAAATTATAAAGCTTTATATTAATCTAGGATACAAAGTCCATAGGACCTTTGTGTAATTTAGTTAGCGTAGCAAAACTCCTTTCATTCATCTGTTGGCCACTCTTCAAAATCCTTTTAGCTTTATTTTTTCCAGTGCATGAAACAGCATAGAAGTTTCTCTCTTTGTCATTAGTCTCTCCAAACCCTATGCCAGATATTATCAATATTACTAGAATGCTCTTCGAACATCTAGAGATCTTTGAATTAAAATATCAACTAAATTAAAGTCATAAACCTAGACTTGTAATCATTATTTTGAACTTATGTGGCTTGCAAATTTGGAGGCGAGGAATGAAAGAATACTCCATTCTTTCAGAATTAGATCATAGTTAGGATGCTAAACTAATATGCATATTTTTTTAATTCACTGCATCTGCTAAAGAAAATCAGGTGATGACTTAATTAATATGAATAATTTAGGTGATATTATATCTACTGTAATCCAAATTTTAAAGAAGCGAGCTTCTCTTGGAAAAAGGAAAATATTTAGTCACTGGTTCAATGTTATTATAGACCTTATGTGTTCTTTCAGAACATAATAATGGTTGCTAATTTTCTGGGCAGAATCTTTTGATAAGAGAGTTAAATTGACTCAGATTATCTACAATCTACTGGACTATTGTGGTTATGGAAGGTTACATATTTTTTAATTTAATTTATTGACATTAAATATTTAGTCTTGGTAATAAGCAATTAAGGCTTCATACTTATGAAGTCACTTAAACAAAAACTATTATAAAATTATTAGGCAGCTACAGTAGGCTCCATACACTTTTCAGTACAGTTTAAACAGAATAAACTATTTTCTATCGAAATTATCTTCTTAATAATATTGATATTTTAAATAAAAATCCAAGCTATTTTATAATACAAGGATACCTCAAAAAGCTCGTGATAAAAAAAGATAATTCAAATCTTTCCATGAACTTTTTGAAGTGAGACTGAATTATGTAGACCTTTTTTTATTATTGTTATTTTAACTCATCCATCTTTTCAGTAGAAAAAATTGTTTTTGTTTTAACTTTGTTTCCCCACAAACACACATTAATTTTTGTTACTTTCTCCTCTAAATTTAGAGTGCATTTTGCTTTTGAATTCCAGTCATGGGGAAAGCCATTATAGCTAATAAATGAATAAAGTAAAACATTAAATACTTCCTTCTTCATTGTTTGTATAAGTAGAAGTGAGGGATAGAAGTTGAAGTCTTCCTATATAGTTCTATATTACTTGGATTTTTACTATAATAATGTAGACACACCATACATACATAATTTAAAAAAAAAAAAAAAAAACCTTTGGGGACAAATTGGTCAAGTCCTGAAGTAAATGTACCTTTTCACAAAAGGACACTGAATGATCCATCTACTGGTACATTCTATGCATACCATTGCACCTTGTACATCCTTATTATTTTTAAAAATACATGTGCTCTGTTTTCTACCTGTGACCTGTCCTAAAATAAAAAAATTATTATTTCTTTGCAAAAAAATATATATCTTTATATTTATATCTAGATATATAGATATAGATATATTTATATTTATGTTTAAATACAGAGTTATTTCTATATTTTAAAATGTCTTTATTCTTCTAATTGAATATTAAGGGATTTAAATCATATACTCAATTTATCAAAATTGACTAGGGCATATAAAGGAAGTGTTAGATATGTAATGTGTGTTGCTAATATCAACTAGAATCATTGTTTTGAAGTGCAGATCTTAGTTCAATAACATAGCACATTACAACAGACCAAAGTTATTCACTTCAATTGATAAAGAATAATGAATATAATTATAATCCTGTTAATTATTTAAATCCATGAATTATGCAAATGCAGCCAGTATTATTAATAATCTGCAGGAACCAGAACAATTTTCCTAAAAGAACATATAAATATTAAAAAGTCTGACTTGGCCTATTATACACTGTTAGAGCTTTAGTGTTCCCTTAAGAACAATGTTTGGATTCAGTTCTCCATTACAAAATGAAAAATGTCCCAAATACATCTTCTCCAAAGGACAAATGAATGTCATTATGTTTTGCTTTTTGTCTATAAAATGTTTACTATGTGGTCCCACACGTTTGTTTATATCAAAGATATCTTTCTTTTAAGCTAATATTGGTTCGCAGCAGCTGACATCCTACTCACTAACAGCATACTGCATGGATATCCCTGCTGTGAGATTAAACTACAAGTTAATAGTCTTATAGTATCTAATAAAATAATAGAATTTTTTCAAAATTAACATATCTTGAAACTTCCCCCGGTTCTAAGGAACAAGAGAATATTTAATGGAGTAGTTTGGACTAATTTCTATAAGTACAAGTATGCTTGCCATTTATAGAAAAGACATAACAAAAAAATTAAAAAGAAAAGAATTTCCAAATTAGAACTTTGGAAGATATAATTGGTAAGAGCCTTGAAGGTCTACTTCTGTTAACAGATTGTAAATTTTCCTGAAAGAAATACTGGCTTCTTCCTTTCAATTCCTTTAAAAAGGATTTTCGAAACAAAGACTCTGTTTGACTCCGTATATTAGAGTTAAATTTCTTGGTTTTCATTTAAATCCATTTTTATTCTATTTAAAATAGAATTTTAATTATTTACTCTTGGAATAATTATTTATTTTAAGAAGCAGAATTATTAATTTAAAAATCTTAAAACATTTGTAAATACATGATTATGACCTTGGAATGTGATCCTTATTTGGAAAATGCCATGGTTGGGCACAGACTGGTATAGGGTTTAAGAGAGCTGCAAATGACATGTAAGGATGGTGGGGCAGAGAAGCATTGTGTTTTTGAACCTTTTTAAGTATTAGCCTTTAGAACAATGTCTGGCATAGAGGGACCTCCAAAAATAATGGTTCACTTGAATGTCATGAGTAGCTTGCAGTTTATGGCACATTCACAATAAATGACAGTATATATCAACTGTAGACTGGTAGACAAATCAGAAACATGACTATTTAAACATGATTTTATCCATGTGTTTTCTAGTAAGATAATAGCCGAACACTATGCTGTGCTGGATAAAATTTGGATTTATATTTCGCTTGTGCCTCACATTTTAAGAATTATATTTTAAAATTTGGCATCTGCACAGAATATTACAGTTTGAAACAAGATTTTGGAGAAAAAAACTGTTGAAGGAAATGGGATTTTTTTTACCTGTAATAGATTTTGTTCCTGTCTTTCCTGAATTTCTGGCTGTGACTCTGCTTTCCACCCATGCTAGAAGCTGTGCTTTCTGCACTGCCTGCTGTGTCTGCTTGAACCATAAGTACTTTCTATGGGCATTTCTGATTTTGTTCTCTTTCTGAAGACTACCCATGAGTGAAATGTCAAACTCTTATTTTTTAATAAATCTTTTTTCAAAATTGAAAAAAAAAAAAGCTATGATCTAGGAGGTATATAACATCTAAATTTGTAATATATATATAAGTCTATTAGGTAAAAGGTAGAGCTAGGGTCAATGAGTAGAAACTGAATTCTTTGCATGAAGGGGAGCAAATGTAGGTTCAGCATAAGTAAAAACTTTCTAATATCTAAATCTGTCTAGAGTTGTAATGATCATTCACGTGGCCTTCCTGTGTCATTTTTGGGCACTGCCAGAGTTCAGGGCTCATCATCTGGACTCTCTTTACTCAAATCTATACTTGGAATCTATTTAATGATTCCTGTTATTGAAAAAGATATGATTTTAAGCACTTTATAAAAATTATATAAAATAATTCCCATAACAATTCAGTGGACTAAATGACTTTAGTATCCCCATTTTTCATTTAAGTAAACTGAAGTATAGAGGGGATACACAATTTGTCCAAAGTCCTCGACTATTAAGTGACACATTGAAACTTAGGCCATCTGACATTATAGTCTCTGGTTTTAATATCTACTCTATTCTGTGTCTGTACTCAGTATCACAGAGACAGAGTCTGGGTCCCCATGGCTTAGAACTAATTAAGACTTTCCATTGTTTGCCCCAACTTTATTCTCCAGCCTCATTTTTCACCATTGTACCCATATTCCTGTGATCCAGCCATGTGGAATCTGTTACCTTCTGCCTGAACACACCAGGAGTTTTCAACTCTCTGTCGTTTGCTTTCATCTCCTTGTCCCCCATACCCACCAGAGCCCTGCTTCTAGCATTCTTTCCGATGGAAATCTCCCACTTATTTCAGTCAAATGTTGCTTCCTCTATAAAACTCTCTGCAAATACCCAGCCCATTTAGATACCTCCTCCTCATTTTAGCCAAAACTTTAAACTTTCAGCTCTGTTACAACCATATAGTATATTAAATCATTTATATTTCTGTCCCTTATAAATCGAAAATTTTGTAAGGTCAGGAACCACATCTTTTTCATTTTTGTACCCTCAGACCTTGATAAGTAAATACATTTGAAAAATTGTCGAAATGAACAGCACATATATTATATAAAGCAAGAGTTTCTCTTCATGGTAAGTATTCAAACAGGAGTTAAATGACCAGCCCTTACAACCATGGTAAAGGAGATTTCTGCAAGGAGAGAAAGGTTAAGCTGGATACTTGTCTTTATGGCTTTTTATTTATTTATTTATTTATTTTCATCTTAATTCCATGTCATGCCTTAGAGCTAGAAAGTACGAGTCAGAAAATACCTACCTGTTGTGTGTGGATCGGGCTAGTTGATTACAATCCCCAGGGCCTAGTTCTTAGAAAATGTGTTTGCATAATAGTCCAGAAAGAGCTACTCTCTTTATTCCTTACTAAATTTCCTTCATATTTTTCAAGTTTATAGAAGCTATGTTTGGGCACAGATTTTTGCAATTTTTCCTCTGTGCATTAACATTCAACCAAGAGATATTTATCCCTTAGAGATGTCAACAAGGGTGTATTCTTAAATTATTGCTAAGAATTCATCTTTTTTACCAAGACAGAAACTAATGCTCCACAATGTTACTTACAAGACTGATATTCTTTTTTAACATAGGATTAAATGAGAAAAGAAAACTCTCGAATATACTTTTGTAGTGAATTAGAGAAGTGTGTAAATGAACTTCTGACCTTTGTTTTGTCTCCTAAATGAGGTATAGATTTCTAATTTTTGGAGAGATGATCTGTTTCCATCTTGATGCCCATTATAAATAGTTCTAAAATATAAAATTTTGTATTGTTTTGGGGTTATATTTTACTAGAATTTATTCATAAATTCAAAAGCAGTGTATTAGTATTTATAATAAATAATTGCACAAGAATCACTAATTTAATGAAAAGTAAGTAAAAAAATAAAAATTGCATTGAGAAGAGAGGAAACAAAAAACATCGAATTAATTTAAAATGATAAATATCCAGACACTAAATAAATAAATAAATAAAGTATCCTCAGAATTCATTTTTAATTTCTCTTATCCCATATTCAGATTGCCCAGGAAGCTGTACCATGCTAAACGTCCTATTTGAATGTTGGCATTTTTCTTTTTCATTTTCATGTTGGAAGTTGTTAAAACCATGATTATTAGTTGAAATTCACTTTCATATTTTGTTTATTTTGGCTTATTTTTTTTATCACACAACTTAAATGTAAAAATGTACAACACTAAGGGACTTGAAGGCTTAAGTCAACACAAAAACCTGTACAAGGATACTTATAGCAGCTTTATCCATCGTTTCTAAAATGTGGAAGTGACCAAGATGTCCTTCAGTAGGTACATGGATAAACTGTGGTACAAACAGACATTGGAATATTGTTCATCACTAAAAAGAAATTGGCTGTCAAGAGCTATCAAGCCACGAAAAGATATGGAGGAAACTTAAATTCATATTCTTAAGTGAGAGTAGCCAATCTGAAAAGTCTACATCCTGTATGATTCAAACTATATGACATGCTGGAAAAAGAAAAAGCTACAGAGACAGTAAAATAATCAGTGGTTGCCAGGGATTGTGGTGGGGAGGGATGATTAGGAAGAGTACAGAGGAATTTTAGGGCAGTGAAAATACCCTGTATATACAGTAATGGTGGATACATATAATTAAACATTTGTCCAAACCCATAGAATATACAACACCAAGACTGAACCCTAATGTAAATTGTGGACTTTGGATGATAATGATGTGTCGATGTAGGTTTATTCATTGTAATAAGTGCACCACTCTGGTGTGGGATGTTGACACAGCAGGCTGTGCATGTGTGGGAGACAGGGAGTATACGGGAAATCGCTATATCTTCCTCTCAATTTTGCTGTGAGCCTAAAACTGCTCCAGAAAAAGCATTTTTTAAAATGTGCAACACTACTAATGTCATTATAGAATTGTGAAAAGAACAAATAGCTCACCAGAAAAGAACTATAAATCCCCAATAAATATTAACATATTTTCAAACAATTATTAAAAGAACTAAGTAGTTTTTTGTTTTGTTTTGTTTTGTTTTGTTTTTGCCTATCAAATTGAAAATGGTCAATAGAGCAGAAGAGTCAGTGAAGTAGACACACCCTTTCTTGTTGGTATGATTATAAATCAGTCTAATGGTTTTTGAAAGCAATTTGGCAAGATGCATAAAGAGCATATTTGATCCTTTGATCCAGCAATTTGTCTTCTGAGACTTTCCCCCAAAGACATGATTAGATAATATGGGCAAGGTTGTTCTTTGCTGTGATATTTCTAATAGGACAAATGAGGAAACAACCAACAACCGAAGTAGCTGACAAATAAGGAATCAGTTAAACAAATCTTTATATATAAAGTATTAATGCAATGAAACATTATGTAATTTTTCAAATGATGTTATCAGGAACATTTAGTAAGATGAATAAAAATTGATCATATATTAATCTGAAAATATAAACAATGTAGCTAATTTATTCAGTTATTTAAAACATATATATGTGCAAAATGAATGTTTTAAAAATTCCAAAGTATTAACACTTAATCTCTTACGTGTTGCAATTTTATGTAATAGAGTTGACCCTTAAACAACTCAGGAGTTAGAGGCAGTGATCGCCAATACAGTTGAAAATCCACGTTTAACTTTCCTCTTGGTTGCAGCCATGCTGCCCTGTGTGCCCTAAGCCCTGGACGGGGCCAGCATGTTGTTACTTAAGTACTAGTAGTTGTTAAGTAGTTAAGTACTTAATAGCCGACTGTTAGGTAGGCTACTTAACTGTTTGATTAGGTATACCATGCATTCATAGTATAGCTAACCAAAAACTTTCCAATGTATTTATTGAAAATATCTGCATATAATTGGACTCTCACAGTTCAAACCCATGTTCAACGGTTTGCCGTATTTGTAAGTTATCTTACAAACTCCTAAGATTTGAGTGTGTCTCCCAAAATTCAAATGTTGAAACTTCATTGCCAGTATGATAGTATTAAAAGGTGAGACCGTAGGAGGTGATTATGTCATAAGGGCACAGCCCTAATGAATGGGGTTAGCAACGTTATGAAACAGCTGGAGGAACCTAGCTAGGCCCTCTCATTTTTCCATCTAATCAACCATGTGAGGACACAGTGTTCAGGGTGCCATCTTGGAAGCAGGGACTGGACCCTCACCGGACACTGAACCTGCTGGTGTCTTGATCTTGGATTTCACAGCCTTCAGAAGTGTGAGAAATATATTTTTCTTGTTTATAAATTATCTGTCTCAGTTATTTCTTTTGTTATAGTAGCAGAAACGAACTAAGACACAAACTTTTTCTTATAATGGGGGAAAAAAACTTACAGAATAATTTTGTAAAATCCAAATGGAATGACATATACTGTGTTTACAATTTTTAAAAATCTTTCAAAAAGTCATAGTATTATTATGCTTAGCATAATTTCTTTAGGAGAAAAAATATACCAAGAAAGATAATTACTAAGTGCTATGTAGAGGGGCACCTAATTCAATCTGTTTGGAGTTGTCAGGGCCCCCAAATACTACTTTGAGGATTTGCTTGCAAAATTGAGATGAAAGAATGAGTAAGTATAGTTCCTAAGGCATTATCTAGAAAGGGAATTGGTAACCGGTTTCCACATGTAATACAACTTGTAGAGAAACTCATGCTTTTCCCTAAGGCAGATGTGCCTGGTTTTGAGAGATGTCAGGATCCTGATGATAATGGTTATTTTATCCTCCTGCTTTTCTACTTTTGGCAGATCCTTCCTTTGGTATCATGAAAAGTCCCTAAGGATAGGGAGTGCATGGATGCCATTTTATTGCACCTTGTTAATTGGTTTCTTTGCTATAAGAAAGACATTGTCCTTGGAATCTGAAATTACAACAGTAATGTGACTAGTTCTACATCTTAGTAATCTTTGATTTTGTACACCATGTCTGTTGTATGTGGCTATTATATTCAAACTCCTTTGATTATATTATAGAAGTTTACACTGGTAAATAGTAAATAAAAGAGACAGTATTACTGCCCCAAATCTTCTAAAACCCAGTGTCTTAGTCCTTCTGGGCTGCTGTAAGGACAATATCATAAACTGAGTGTTTATAAGCCAGCAGAAATATATCCTCACATTTCTAGAGGCTGGGAAGTCCAAGATAAAGGCCAGCAGATTCAATGTCTGTTGAGAGCTCACTTCCTCATAGACAGTGACTTCTTGCTGAATCCTCAGATGGTGGAAGGGGCAAGCAAGATCCTTTGGGTATGTTTTATAAAGGCACTAATTCTATTCATGAGGAGAGAGCCTTCATGACCTAGTAACTTCCCAAATTTGGTGATTAGGATTCAACATATGAATTTTGGAAGGACACAAACATTCACACCATAGCACACAGACATCTTGCATAGTTAAATAGTCTGTCTCCACAGTTAGACTAGTATCAAAATTATTTTATCAGTAAAACAGTCAAAACTTAGTTGAGGATGAACCAGAAGTTTTAGTCAGTCCATGTTGACATAGATGCTTGAGAATTTTATGCCCTTACTGGAATTGTATTTTCCTCATTAAAAACAAAGAATTCTGAGCAGCCGCCAAGGTGAGCCAACACCAGACTCTTGCAGCATCAGGTCCAGTCTAATGCCTCTGAAGGAAGTGCACACAGCCTGGCGGCTGCCAAGGTGAGCCAAAACCAGACCCTTGTGGCACCAGGTCCAGTCTAAGGCCCAGAGTGAAGGGAAATGCACACAGCCCAGCAGCTTCCAAGGTGACCCAAGACCCACGTGGCACCAGGGTCCAGTCTAAGGCCCTGTGAGGGAAGGGAAGTGCACACAGCCCAGCAGGCTCTGAAGTGAGCTGAGACCTACATAGTACCAGGGTCTCAGTCTACAGCCATGGAAAGCTAGAAAAGAAGCCCAGGTAGTGTAATATAGATAATGCCACATCTTCTGTCACCACAAGGATAGTTCACCACCACAGTAGCAGCCAGGGCCACACTCTACAGGCAACCTACTACTCACTTGACAACATTGATATAAGAAGAGTCACCAGTAGAGCCTGCAAATGGAGGAGGAAGTCTTTATCCTCATAGCTAACCCCAGAGTAACAGAGGAAGCAAGTCCTCTACCAGATGACTAAACACCAATGAAAAAGTACTAGAACAACAAACAAATGAGAAGATATGACACCGCCAAAGGAATACAGTAATGTTTAAATTCCAGAACCCACAGAAAAGGGAATACTTGAAATGTCTGAAAAAGAATTCTGAGCAAGAATCTTAAGCAATCTTGACGAAATAAAAGAAGACTCAATTACAGAATACAAAGAAACAAGAAAAAATATCCAGAATATGAAGGAGGAAATTTACAAAGAGATTAATACCTTAAAAGAGAGTGTAATAAAACTCCTAGAAATGAAAGATTCACTTATTGAAATAAAAAACACAACAGAGAGCTTAAGCAGCAGGCTAAAGCAAGCAGAAGAAATAATTTCAGATCTCGAAGATGGTCTTTTTGAAATAACACAGGCAGAAAAAAAAAAGAAAAAAGTAATTAAAAATAATGAGGAAAATCTAAGAGAGATAGGAGAAACCTCAAGTGCTCTAAGATCTGAATTGTGGGTCTTCCAGAATGGGAAGAGAAAGGAAAAGGTATTGAAAACCTATTCAAGGAAATAATAACAAAAATTTCCCAGGGGTAGGGAGAAAAGTAGACCTTCTGATCCAGGAAGCTCAAAGGTTTCCAAATAAATTCAATCCAAAAGGACCCTCTCTAAGGCACATCATAATCAAATTTGCAAAGCTCAAAGACAAAGACAAAAATTCTAAAAGCAGCAAAAGGAAAGTGTCAAGTCACATATAAGGGAACCCCTATCAGACTAAGAGCAGACTTCTCAACTGAAACTCTATAGGCCAGAAGAAAGTGGAATGACATATTCAAAACACTAAAAGAAGTAAAGTGCCAGCCAAGAATTCTGTACCCAGCAAGGCTCTTCTTAAGAAATGAGGGAGAAATAATGTATTTCCCAGACAAACAAAAAGTGTGGGAGTTCATCATCACATGAGCAACCCTGCAAGAAATTCTCAAGGGCATCCTTCATCTGGAATCTGAATAATGAATGTCAATATCATGGATACACAAGAGAGAGCAAAACCTGCTTTTAAAACAAAAATGCCAGTGAGAAAGAGCTAGAAGCTAAATCATTCCACCTCAAATAGCCAACTAAAATTGAAGAAGAGAAATAAAAGGGGAAGTGAGGATCAAATGATATTTAAAACATCTAACCAAAAAGCAATTAAATGACAGGAATTAAACAGTATCTGTCAGTAACCACCCTAAATGTGAATGGATTAAACTCCCCATTCAAAAGGCACAGATTGACTGATTGGATTAAAAAGCTAGGCCCAAATATATGGTTTCTTCAAGAGAACCATATCACAAATAGCGACACACAGACTAAAAGTGAAGGGAAGGAAAAAGATATACCATGAAAATGGAAACCAAAATGAGCATGAGTAGCTATTCTTATATTAGACAAAATAAACTTTAAACCAAAAAACACAAAAGAGACAAAGAAGGCCACTTTATAATGATAGAAAGATCTATCCAGCTAGAAGTCATAACAATCATAAATATATATGCACCTAATACTGAAGCACCCATAATATATAAAGCAAACACTCTTAGACCTAAAGAAAGAAATAGGCCCTAATACATTAATAGTGGGTGACCTGAACACCCCTCTCTCAGTATGGGACAGATCTTCCAGGCAACAAATCAACAAAGAGACACAGGATTTAAAGTACACATAAGATCAACAGGACCTGGCAGATATATACACAACTTTTCACCCAACAACTAAAGAATATACATTCTTCTCATCAGCTCATGGAACATTTTCCAGGATAGGCCATGTATTAGGTCACAAATCTAGCCTCAGCAAATTTTAAAAAACTTGAAATCATTCAAAGTATTTTTTCAGACCACAGTGGACTAAAATTGCAATTTAATAATAAGCAAAACTCTGGGAAGTATACAAATATATAGAAACTAAATAATAGGCTCCTGAATAACCTATGGGTCCAAGAAGAAATTAAACAGGAAATCAAGAATCTTCTAGAAACTAATGAAAATAAAGATACATCATACCAAAACCTGTGGGATAGTGCAAAAGCTGTACTAAGAGGCAGATTTATTGCACTAAATGCTTACATCAAAAGAATGGCAAGACTTCAGATAAATGACCTAATTCTATGCCTCAAAGAACTTGAAAAACAACAAAAATCCAAACCTAAAGGTAGTAGATGGAAAGAAATAATTAAGATCAGAGCAGAACTAAATGAAATAGAGACCCCCAAAACAACAGAAAAGATCAATGAAACAAAATTTAGTTTTTCAAGAAGATAAATAAAATAGACAAACCATTAGCTTGGTTAATGAAAAAAAGAAGAGAGAAGACTCCAAAAACAAAAATCAGAGATGAAAAGGGGGACATCACAGCCAATGCCATAGAAATACAAAGAATCATTAAGGACTATGATAAACTATTATAAAACTATTATGTTCTCATAATTGTATGACAACAAATATGAAAATCTGAAAGATAGGGATAAGTTTCTAAACACATACAAGCTACCAAGACTAAACCAAGAAGAGATGGAAAACCTGAACAGACCAATAACAAGCAAGGAGATTGAAGCAGTAATTAGCAGTCTTCCAGCAAAGAAAAGTCCAGGCCCAGATGGCTTTACAGCTGAATTCTATCAAACTTTTAAAGAGGAGTTAATTTCAATTCTCCTCAAACTTTTCAAAACAATTGAAACAGAAGCTACTTTCCCAAACTCATTCTGTGAGGCCAACATAACCCTGACACCAAAACCAGATAAAGAAACAACAAAAAAAGAAAATTACAGACCAATACCCTTGATGAATCTAGATGCAAAAATCCTCAACAATATATTAGCAATCAGAATACAGCAACATATTTTTAAAAATTATACATTATGATCAAGTGGGATTCTTCCCAGGAATGCAAGGATGGTTCAACATATGAAAGTCAATAAATGTGATGCATCACATCAGCAAACTCATGGACAAAGACCATATGATTATCTCAATAGATGCTGAAAAAGTGTTTGACAAAATTCAACATCCCTTCATGATAAAGACTCTTAACAAATTAAGTATAGAAGGAAAATACCTCAACACAATAAAAGCCATTTATGACAAGACCACTGCCAGTATCATTCTGAATGAGGAAAAACTGAGGGCCTTTCCCTTAAGAACAGGAACAGGAAAAGGAAGCCCACTCTCACCACTTCTTATTAATATAGTACTGGAGTTACTTGCCAGAGCAATCAGGCAAGAGAAAGAAATAAAGGGAATTCAGATTGGAAAAGATGAAGTCATACTTTCCTTATTTGCAGTTGACATGATACTATATATAGAAAAACCTAAAAACTCTATCAAATAACTCCTAGAGCTGGTTAATAACTTCAGTAATGCTGCAGGATACAAAATAAATGTCCCCAAATCAGTTGCATTTATATACTCAAATAATGAACTAACAGAAAGACAAATAAAGAAAGCAAGTCCATTTACAATTGTCAGAAAAAAAAATAAAAAGAAGTACCTAGGGATCAATTTAATCAAGGAGGTGAAAGACCTCTACAATGAGAACTACAAACCACATCTGAAAGAAATTAAAGAAGACACAAAAAGATGGAAAGATATTCCATGTGCTTGATTGAAAGAATTAACATTGTGAAAATGTCTATGCTACCCGAAGCAATCTAAAGATTCAATGCAATTCTCATCAAAATACCAATGACATTCTTCACAGAAATGGAGAAAAAAAACAACCTTACCCTTCATATGGAACAGGAAAAGACCCCAAATAACCAAAGCAATCCTGAGCAAAAAATAAAGCCAGAGGCATAACACTGTCTGACTTCAAATTATACTACAAAGTTATTGTAACCAAAACTTCCTGGTACTGATGTAAAAATAGACATTCAGACCAGTGGAGTAGAATTGAGAACCCAGAAATCACCCCTCAGGCTTACAGCCATCTGATATTGGACTAAGGCAACAAAAATCTACATTGGATAAAGACTGCCTCTTCAACAAGTGGTGCTGGGAAAACTGGATATCCATATGCAGAAGAATGAAACTAGATATGCGCCTTTCACCATACACTAAAATCAACTCACAATGGATAAAGACTTAAGTATAAGACCTGCAACTGTAACATTACTAAGGGAAAATATAGGTGAAACACTTCAGCAACTAGATCTGGGCACAGACTTTATGAACATGAGCCCAAAACCACAAGCAGTAAAAGAAAAAATAAACAAATGGGACTATATCAAACTACAAACCTTCTGCACTGCAAAGGAAGCAATCAACAGAATGATACAACCTACAGAGTGGGAGAAAATTTTTGCTAACTATGCATCTAACAAGGGATTAATATCCATAATATACAATGAACTCAAGCAATTATGCACTAAAAATACAAATATCCCAATTAAAAAATGGGCTAAGGAGCTGAATAGACATTTTTCAAAGGAAAACATACAGATGACCAGCAGGTACATGAAAAAATGCTCAACATCACTAGTCATCAGGAAAATGCAAATTAGACCTACATTGAGATACCACCTCACCCCAGTTAGCCTGGCTCTAATCAAAAATACTGTGAATAACAAATGCTGGCCAGGGTGTAGAGAGAAGTGAACACTCCTACACTGTTGGTGGGAATGTAAATAGTACAACCTCTATGGAAAACAGTATGGAGGTTTTTCAACCAGCTACCAATAGATCTTCTGTATGATCCAGCAATCCCACTTCTGGCTGTATACCAAAAGGAATGCAAATCATCACGTTGAAGGGACACCTGCACTCTCATGTTCATCACAGCTCTGTTTACGATAGCCAAGTTATGTAACCAACCTAAATGTCCATTGATGGGATGATTGGATAAGGAAACTGTGGTATATATACACCATGGAATACTACTCTGCCTTAAAAAAGAATGAAATAGACACATTTGCAACAACATGGATGAGCCTGGAGAAACTTATTTCGAGTGAAATAAGCAAAGCACAGAGGGATAAATACCGCATGTACTCACTTATATGTGGGAGCTAAGAGAGAAAGAAGGAAGGAAAGAAAGACCACAGTAGTGCATTGGACTTGCAGAGGGAGAGAACATTCCTTGGGCTCTAAACTGGAGTGGAGGTTAAGGGGGAGGGAGAGGGAGGTTGGCAGTAATTGGCTGGGGGACTGGGGGCACAAATGCAATTTGTGGCAATGGCTATGCTGCCAGTAGGAATTTGGCCCTTACATCATGGGCACAAGTGGTGGCTATCAGCTTTTTATCTCTTGAATATTTATAACCAGTAAAAAATAAAAAGAAGAAAAAAAGAATTCTGACTGTTGCTAGTGATGTCTTTAAACTAACACAAGTGTTCTCAGTGTGTACGCTATTTTTGATGAAAGGTATCTAATGTGTGGTAATTTGCATGTACTTTGCAATAAATGTGAAATACTTGATGGTTTCACATCTAGCTTACGCACCACAAAAACAAAATTGTAAAACTTTTATTCATCTGCACTTTACATTCATTCTGCAATGGCTGTTTCCAGTAGGAATAAAACGTTAGCATTTAAAACAGATCTCTCTTCTGACAAAGGAGTTTCTTCAGATATGACTGCAACCAAGCATTCTTTCTCTTTTGGTTAGTATTCACTGTCTCTTCTTAGCTGTCAGCAGTGGGTACAGTTTAGTAAGTCAGTATAAGTAAAGAAAGAGCTCTCATATTCTAGGATTTGTGTTATGGTATTTAAGTGCCACTGCATCATCAGATATATCAAAATCAATAGGAAACTGGAGAGAGCCAAAGTTTGAGACATTTTATATTTTTAAAATTTATTCAAAATATGTGTAAAAGTGAAATGGAGGAAAATACCAACAGTATGTGGAAAATAACAGTGTAAAAAATCCACTAATTGCCAAAATTTCTATGAACATGTGTTCCAGTTATCCATCCAAATGTTCTCACCTTTACCTCTCCATTTTCTTTACCTGTCCACTCTCAGATTGTGCCTTTCTTAGATCTTTCATTTTAAGGCTCTTACATATAACTTGAAATACAGCAACTGCCTCCCCCTCTTACCTCACTAGGCCTTTCCTATAATCTACCGAAAGGGTCAAATTCATGGCCCTTTTGAAAAGCTACAGCTTCTTATCATAGTGTTTTAAGAAGAATTGAAGAAACAGGAGATAACTTTTGTAGACCACCTATTATAGACCATGAATATATGTAAATATTAGTTCATTTAATCAGAACAGCCCATATAAGGGAGATGTTATTAATTCCATCTTCCTGATGAAACAGGGCTGGTCAGATAAAAAATTTTTGCAAAGTCCTGCAAGTATCAAAAAGTCAGAATTTTTACCTATATTTTTCTAACTCTGAATCTGTCGTTTTTCTTCTCTCTATTCTGGTTTTTGACTGAAGAGTAACATAATAACCACTGGCTGTTAAAAATTTAGAATCAAAATTCACAGACTTTCCTTATAAAGATTTAATTAATTTCTCATTTAAAATAGAGAAAATACAAACATACTTCAAAAATTCATGGAAGGATCCACATTGTTTTTTTTTTTTTTTCCATTTTTCCATGAACTTTTTGAAGTCCCTTCATTTTGAAAATTTAATTTTTTTATTAAATAATATGTTTCATATAAATTAGGTACTCTCTACTAGGGGGTGAGGTGGGGGTTGGGGGAGGGATGTGTTGGGCAAAGGGCATAAAGAAAAATCATGATTTGTAATAGTAATCCACTTATAATGAATAACATTTTGTGCAAAAAGGATAATAAACCAAAACAAAAAGAATAAACAAAATAAATTATGTATTCTCTTTATCTGTATCTATTATGAAATATATTTTGCTAAGTTATGGCTACCTAGTAAAGAAAATCAAGGTGATGGTCTTTAGAGCTCTTTGTAGCTATTCTGCCTCCTCTCTCTCCTTCCTGGTTTATGGAATCACTTCCCCATCCACTTAACATGCTTGATCAATACAAAATCAGTGGAAGTGACATGTGTCACTTCTGGACAGATGTTCTAAATGCCACTGAATGTTTTACCCATGTTCTCTTTTCTCTCAGACTCAGCTACCAACAACATTCATGCTGGTCAGTGCTCTGTCCTTTTGTGTGACTGTAATATGTGGCCATCCCCTCCTATACTGTTACGGACTCAGAGCATAAGCAAGAAATAAGATGCTAAGATATTGAAATCCAGTTACAACACATTAGCCTAAAGTGACTAATATACTCAACATCAATGATTGTTTGACAAGTGGAACAGCAAAATTATTTATGAAATGTTTTGAGGAATCACATATCAAGACCATGGCCCTCATGTGGTGTCAAGCTAAAATTTTTAATCTCTAAAGAAACACAAATAACAGAAATTGTTTTGAATTTTGTTAATGATTCTTGAGTTTAAAGATGTCCAACAGTAAGGTGTTCTTCATAGAAGGAAATTGTTTTCTATCACTGAAGATATTCAAGTAAATTTTGAGTAAAAATTGAGATATGTGAGGCTAACACAGGTGATTTCTGTTGTCCATTCTATCTCTGTGTTTTTGGATAAAACTGGATTATAAAACACCAGGGAAATATTTTTCTATTGCAGTAGTAGAAGGGTAATTTAAAAATAGCAGTAGTGACAAGTGTTTAATCATCAGATGCTTGTGGCTAAATATTAGTTTGTCCATTTGTTGCTGTCATGGCATGCTATTAAAATTATTTCTAAATACTTTTTTAATTTATTGCTTTATTTTTTATTGTATGATTGACAAATAAAAGTCATATATATTACTTTGTACAACATGGTATTTTGACATAAATATACCTTGTGTAATGATTTCCACCAACTAGTTAACGTATCTATCACTTGACATAGTTACCATTTTTTTGTGTGTGATGACACACTTAAGATCTACTCCCTTAGCAAATTTCAAGCATACATTATTATTAACTACAGTTACCATGCTGTACAATAGAACTCTAGAATGTATGCATCCTGTAACTGAAAGTTTGTGCCCTTTGACCAACATCTCCCCATCCTCCAGCCCTTGGCAATCACCATTCAACTCTTACCTCCATGAGTTTGACATTTTTAGGTTCTAAATAAGAGATATCATGCAATATATTGTCTTTCTGAGTCTGGCTTATTTCACTTAGCAGAATGTCCTCCAAGTTCACATTGTCACAAATGGCAACATTTTCTAATTTTTATGGCTGAATAATATTTCATAGTATATGTATACACCATAATTTCCATATCCGTCCAACCACTGATGAACACTTCAGTTGTTTCCATACTTGGCTATAATGTGGCAATGAACGTGGGAGTGCAGATATCTTTTCAAGATACTGATTGCATGCTCTTCAGATAAATACCCAGGAGTGGGATTGCTAGATCATGTGATGCATCTGTTTTTAGTTTTCTGAGGAACCTGAATACTGCTTTCCATAATGGCTATACCAATTTACATTCCCACCAATAGTGTTCAAGGGTTCCCTTTTATCCACATACTAGCTAACACTTGCTATCTCTTAACTAAAGATACATTTTTAAATCTATAGTGAGACAAACTTTTTATTTAAAAGTATGGAGTAAGGATGAATATTACTTCATCTGAAAGAAGTCTGTCTACTGTTAAAGTCTACTGATTTTATCTTTATGTTATGTTATATAAGCTATTTTAAATATATATATATATATATATAAAGATGATATACACTGTTATATACTGTGTATTTCACAATTGGGTATATGTTATGAATTTATAAATTGCACATAATAATAAATTCTTAAAATGTGTCAGACTACTTATGAACTAGCTATTATTAGTGCATCTCACCCCATATGCAGGGATAAAAACTGCATCTTGAATTACCCAAAACACTAAGTATATTTAATTCCAGGCAGTTTTACTTCAGAGGGGTTATTCCCAGCTATTACACTATTTAGCCATTGCTTTTAGAATAAAATTGATAAAATAAATTTTTAAATATTAAATAAGCCGAAGTGGATATAAGCTTACATAAGTTTATATTTAGTTATTTCTCAGGGGTCAACTAAATTTTTTACTAAAACTTTTAACTAAGAACTAAAGATATTTCTTTGTGTCTTCCTCTGATGTGTAATATATCTACATATACGTTATATATGGGGGTCTTCAAAAAGTTTATAGAAAGATTTACATTATTTTTTAATTCTACTTTTCCACAAACTTTCTGAAGTACCCTCATAAAACCAAGTAATGGGATCTCTCTGATTATCACACATTTGAAAATCACCATTAGTTCTAACTTTATGATGTAGCTATCATCTTATGGGAAGGCAAATTATATGCCAAATAGTATGCTTAACATGTAAGACTCTCAAAAATCATCAATTCTCTATTTTCTAAAATGTAGTTGTAATTGGCAAATCAGAGTATCTGGTAAATTGTCATACTTCTCATACCCTATATTCTCCTATGATGATAAAACTGGAATTCAAATTATATTTTAAAAGCTTTTTTATTTTATCTTTTATAACTACATTCTACAGTGTAGTCTAGAAGATATACACTCAACGACATGAATAGATCTGAATAGATTATCATGGGATTTTACCTTTTAGAAAAAAAATGTTATAATTTTTATCAGCACAATGCTCTCCCAAGTTAGCTAACCAGCCAGCTGTTAAAAATTTTTAGTATCTGTTTCTGCTCTGTCTCTTGAATTTAAGAATAAGGAGCTGCCTTTTTTTTTTTTTTTTTTTTTTTTTAGTTTGCTCCATTTGGGCTGTGATATTTCAACTGGGAGACATCATCACAATGTATTAGTTTAACTTAGAATAATCTTGCATTAAAAATAATATGCAACAACTTTCACACAATAAATAGTAAGAGAAAATCTAATAAAGTTATGAAAGTGAATGAATAACATGGATAAAAGTCAATAGCAGACTAGGTATAGAATCTAAATATTGTTATGTCACTTAACTTCTCTGGATCTCATATGTAAAATAGGGTAATGATATTTGGCTATCAGAATTTATATAGAATTCAAGTGAGAGAATGCAAATAAATATTTTACTATCATGTATCATATTTGTCACATAGCTTATTGTCAGGACATACTAATTTATCCCCCACTGATGTCTCTTGTCATATTGTTTATAGAATTCCATGTCCACTTGTGTAATTTGATCTCCCTAAGGGTAGCAACTATTTGTTATTCATTGTTTTATCTAGCACAGAAAATGACTGTGAGTACTCAGTCACTCAATAGATGTCCAACAAATGGATCTCACAATAGCCCTCTGTAGTCATCCATAGATGTGGGTTTGTTTATTGCATGCCACAGTTGTCCTCCCTGGTTATTCTCTATGCTTGTTTCTGAATTTGTTTAGAACAAGACTTTATTTTTACCTTATAACTTTTTCTAAAGACAATAACCCAAGTTGCTCACAAAATTTTAGTTTCCATTCATTTACCTTGCTGGTATTAGCTAGCTGGATTCACATATCTGCATCTTTAACAATATCTATATTTATCTATCTCTAACTCCACGTAGTTTTACTACCTATATCTATATCTGTATCTCTCTATATCTGGTTTCTTGTGTGTGTGTGTGTGTGTGTGTGTGTGTGTAGAGTGCTGGTACATTTTTAGCAACCAGCTCACTGAAAAAATAGTCAAGTTCTGATTTGTAGTGTTTGCTGATTTTTTCAACCATGTCCAATTTCAAATTACCAACATGATGTTGCTGAGTTTGGAGATGGGAAGAGAAGTATAGTGTCATATTATTATGTAGCATTTTCACCATACAGATAGAAAGATGTAAATAACCTCACAAGTATAGATAATAGTAAAAATGTAGTAAAATAATGAAGTGATATGTTTTGAGTATTAATTAGAGTAAATATTTATTTAATCATAAGCTAGCATAATTGAATTTAACAAGGGCTATGTTTAATAGTATGCCCTCAAAATTCCTTAAAATTTAACATTTGGCTCTCACTAGCAGTAGTGAAAGCTGGATCCAGCATACCACATTAATTTCAAAGTCTCCATTGCTTTTCATTTCCAAAACCAACAATTACCCATGCTTTAACTCTTTTTTTTTCTTATGTCCTTTCAATTCTTGATGTTTGCTATATTTCTACAATGAATATTCATAAGCGGAAACTTACAATACAATTCAAGAATTTGCCTTTTGTTTGTGCAATAGAAATTTGTATACACTGCTTGAATGATTTCTATAATCTGTTGCCAAGGGTCATAAGAGCTAATCTCCAAATCACAAAAGCACTTTATTACTCTTTGGTTCCTTTTTTTTTTTCTTTCTCTCTTAATGAGGCTGAAATAATTCTGTTCAACAAAGATAAACTATACGTTAAGTAAAAGACTCTCAGATGTAAAATAAAGACTGACAGATTTTCTGCAAATGTTTTATTTCTTTGGCTGTAAATGTTGCACTATTTAGTCTTAAATATATGCTTCATCAGAATAAATGTAAGAAAACAGAGCCTACAAATGCAAAGTATAAATGCCATTTTTTTTATGTGCAAATAGTACTTATATGACTGTTTTTCTAAATTAAAATTAAAGTAATTCACTCTACCCCACTGCCTCTACCACATCATAGCCTCTACCACTGCAGTCTTGAAGGCTGAGGCGAAGAGCCTAACACTTTACAAGTGTGCCAAATAAAAGATCTTTGGAAAAATACAAACATAAATATCTTGAAGAGAAGCACTTCAGGAATGGTGGTGTGTCTTGTGACAAACTCCATAGTCACTATCACTGTTACTGGCAAAATAACCATAACTTGTGAAAATTATAATAAAACAACCACTTAAAGTCTCTGGAAATTGTCCTAAGAGCACACAGTGAATGAAGAAACATTTATTCAAGACCTGCTAAATATCGTTCACAGCAGTGTGGGTCTATGGCATTAGAGTAATGCCTTGGGTTGAATGTTTCCTCAAAAGTTGATCCCTACTGTAATTGTTGAGGATGGGAAGTCCTAATGTGGTAATTGACAAGTGGGGCCTTGAAGAGGTGATTAAGTTGATGGTTTAAGGTGTGTCTGGGCCTGCAGCTTTGGAAAATAAAAGCCAGAAGTCTTGGCAGCATCCATGTGGTATTAAGTCTGTAGGCTCACAAAATGCCAGAGTTGTGTAGGCCTGGGAGCCCCCAACCCTGATTTCAAAGGATGCATGGGAAAGCCCGGGGGCCCAGGAAGAGATCTGTTCCAGGGGCAGATTCACCGCATAAAGTCTTTGCTACAGAAATGCCAGGAAAAAATGTGAGGTCAGAGTTGAAACAGAAAAACCCCATCAGTGCCATGCCTAGTGGAGCCATGGGAGCACGACCACCATGGAGACCCCCAGATTTGTTGAGCTATAATTGTACAGTGCCAGCCTGTGAGAGCCGAAGCATCACCTGAGACCAGCCGTAGAAGCAAAGTTGCCCAAGGACTTGAGGACCCACCCCCTGCACCACCATGCAAAAGACATTGAACATGGAGTCAAGGTACATGATTCACCAGCTTCGAGATTTAAAGCCTCCCCTTCTGGGTTTCAGACTTATTTGGGACCAGTTACCCATTTATTTTGGCCTTTTTCACATTCTGAACAGGAATATGTACCCTATGTTTATCCCACCATTGTACCTTGAAAGTAGGTAACTTGTTTTGATTTCACAGATGCAAATTTGGACTTTGGACCTTTGAATTGAAACAAGTTAAGACTTTGGAGATGAAGTGAATATATTTGTATGCGAAAAGGACATGAGTTTGGAGTGTCAGGGGTGGAATAACTTGGATTGAATGTCCCCCCAAAACCTAATCCCCACTGTGACAGTGTTTAGAGGGTGGGAAATCCTATTGTGGTAATTGAAAGATGGGGCCTTGAAGAGGTGATTAAGTTGATAGTTTAATGGCGGTCATGGGCATGGTTCTGAGGGCTTTCAAAGGAGAGTGCATGAGGAGCTCCCTCTCTGTCTGTGCTTCCACCATCTTGCAGTGTGATGCCCTAGATTGCACTTACCACCATCAGATGTGTTCCCTGGACTTTGGACTTCCCAGCTTCCTAAACTGTAAGCAATAAATTCCGTTTTCTTACAGATTACCCAGTTTCAAGTATTTTGCTATAAGCAGTAGAAATGGACTCATACAAGCAACAACTCACTCCCCTATCTCACTAGTTCTGTGGGAGAAGCTTTACTCTGGGTGGACATGGCCAAAAGATGGGGTCTTCTCTGTCCGTTATTACACCAGCAGAAGCTGCTGTGGCACGTCACCATCTCTGGTTGTAACTGAAGAGACGGGGCTGCTTCTGCATCTCCTGAGCCTCCACACCTAGTGTGCATCCTTTCCTTCATAAATGGAGAGCGAGAGGCCAACCATGAACATGAGAAAGATTCCTTTTTTTTACTTCTGATCCACATGCAAAAGAATGAATTTGGACGCCTCCTCACAGTGAAGAAGAATGTAAAAATGTGGGAAGATATCTATCTTTAGGATACATACTTGATACTAGCTACACTTTGAATTATCAGTTTTGGATGGGTTAGGAAAAAATAGGCTCATTTTATCTGTTTAATCCAGAGGCACATGTCAGGAGAGGACTTTAATGAACATCTTACCAACATTTAAACATGAGCAAATAAAGGAGGGATTACCAGTTGCAGGCCGAGATCTTTCCTCCTGTTCTATACAAATAGAATCCCTGAGTTTTAGTTAAGCCCTTAGCTTCCGAGGATGAAATCTGCATTTACCATCCTTTGTGGTAGCTAGCTATGACCGTGTAACCTTGTTCTGATAATTGGAGAATAATCAGAATTAATGTGTGAAACTTCTGAAAAGATAAGTTATGATCTTCTTTCCCCATCTTTCTCCTTCTTCCTTGGAATGTGAATGTGATGTCTGGAACTGAAGTAGTCATCTGGACTACAAAATGAAAGTTACATTTTGAAGAATACAAATTAATATAAATTTTCTATGTCTCTTATGATCATGGAGCCACTGTACAGGCTCTCTACTGTCTCTTCTTGTTTGAAAAAGGAGGAAACTTCCATTGTTCCTAACATCTGTCACTTGCAGCCAAACACTAATCTCAATGAATACAAGAAAGAATCACTGACAACCTGCTATGGACCAAGTACTATATTAGGCATTGGCCAGTCTGGGGTGAAAATGAGAGACACAGAGCTTATTTTCTGGTAGGGTAAGATAAACAATAAACAATTTTTCACAGAATAGCAATATATGTGATGATCATATAACCTACAGAGAGTGAATCTGGATGTTAGGGGTTGTTATTATTATTTAAAAGGGAACGGGAGACCACTATAAAGCAGAAATATTTGAACTGACACCTGAGATAATAAGCATGCCTATACATGCAATGATCTGGATGAAATAATTCCAGATGGGGAGCACCAAGCACAAAGTGAAAAACGAACATAACATGATCCAGAAATAGAAAAATTGGCTTTGTGGGGTTACAGTAGAGAGGATAATGGAAACAGCAGCCATGGCAGGTGAGGTTAGAACCAGACCAAACTGGGTGAGCCACACCAAAGAGGCGATAGGTGAAATCAAATCCAGAAACACATACTTTAGAATTTTGTCCTAGTTGGTTTTCCTTCTTTAATTCTCTCCCCCATGTAAATTTTCTTTCTTTTTTCCTTCAGTTTTTTTCTCTTCTTTTCATTCTTATAATCACCTGTACAATGTAGTCCACTATTTCTTGAACCCAAAATCCAGGATTGTATTCTACTATTTTAGTTGTAGATTTTATGTATTCAATTGTATTTGAAGAACTGGCCTAGGAGATTCTCCACACTCTCTTCATAATTTCCATTACAAATTTCACACCAAAAACTCTCAAATCCGTTTTTGGTTAAGAAGCAATGCATTACTTTGGGGATAGTATACATTTTAAAGTGTTACCTGATGATCTTTTATTGATGCATTTCTAATTATTTTATGTAACACAATATTCAGAATAAATATCTTTCATTCATATCAACATAGATTTGTCTACATTAGTATTTTGAAATAGTTTTGAGGTTCCAACAATCAAAGTGTTGCAAGGAATCCAAATCTTCTGTTGGTAGTGAATCAAATGTAATTGACTTTGAACTCTATAAGAAGAGATTTCAAAGTGAGTGTTAAATTCCTTTGTTTCAAAGTTGAAGTAGGTGCAAAGGGAAAGTTGACAAAAACCCAGATTGTTACAGAGGTTTGGGGGGGTGGGGGTGGGGGATAAAAGACAACCCACAATGGTCGTTGCTTCCAAGATTGCTGAAAATAGAAAGTCTCATGCATTATTGGTGGGAAAATATATAAATTCTTATAGATTTACCAGAGATTAGGCAATATGCATTAAAACTTAAAATTGGCATATATCTTACATTTGCATAAATATATATATAAACGGGTTACATCATAAATATTCCCTCATAAAGGTGTGGTTAAATAAATCATGACATATTGGTGAAATACTAAATTATGCAGCCATCGAAATATCAGTGTTTCTAAACATAAAAGTAAGAAAATGTCTATGGCCTATAGAAAAATGTTAAAAGTGAGTTACAAAAGAGTATGGAGAGAGAGACACTCACATATGGACATATATCTTTTGAAAATAGTCTTCAAATAATTGTCTATCAGGGCTAAAATTAGGGGTATTTTTTTCTTTTTATTTATACTTTGTTCCAGTGAAATAATTATTATAAAAAAATACTTTTTATTTTAAGACAAAACAATGCATGAACTCACAAAAAACATCAGTGTGATTAGAAGGCAGTATATAGGGAATAATGGGAGCATAACTGGTGATAAAATATTCATATTGAGAATATACCACTTGTTTGAAAAACATTTTTGTATTTGAAAAAGATATCCTTTTTATGAAGATATATTTTCTTTTTTTAAAGATGAGGGAGGCTTAGATGTATTTTCAAGCTATAAGAAAACAAATTCAACCACTTGGAAGCTTTGCTTTATTTTGTGATCATATAAACCAAGCAAACAAAAGCTTTCACCTGTAGTAAAGTTTGTGTGGTCATGAATTCACATGAAGATAAAAACTGATCATGAAGTAAAGACATTGGATGCACTTGTCTAGTTTATATTGCTTGGGAGGGTGATGGTAAAATGTTTTCTGGCTTATAAAACATGCATGTATTAAGGACCTGAGACATAAAGGAGCAAGTATATTTGAGGAACGAAAGGCAAGCATGGCTAGTGTGTGGAAAAATGAATGGATTGACATAGGTCTTGATTTGACAGAGGTCGGGGGAGGTGGTAAACAGGAACAGCCTCATGCATCCTATAGATTGTGTTTAGCGTTTTAGATTTTATCACAAAAGAAATGGGGAGCCACTGATGAGTTTTATTCAAATGGAGCAACATGATCATCTTTATCTTTTGAAGCTTATTCTGACTTGTGTGAAAAAGGGACTTTTTTGGAAGTGGAGGGTACTTGTGTGGGAATTGAAGGGTTAACAGGTTGAGCGAGGATGCAAGGAGATCAGTTAAGTCACAGTGGTTGTCAAGTTATGAGAGTATCGTGATTTGGACTAGAATAGTGGCAACAGACATTTTTTTAAAAGCTTTTTAGTTGTGGAATCTACTTGTTGTGAAGCTTGATTAAACGAAGGTGAGGGAGACATAGAAATTCTAGATGACTCAAAGGTTCTTGCAAGAGAAGTTTAGTAAATGGTAGTTCCATTTACCAAGGTAAGATACACTGAGGAGAAGCAGGATTGGGATAGAACGTAGTATTTTTTTTTTTTTTAATTCATGTCATGTTAAGTTTGAGTTGGAATTTTTCAGTAGACAGTAGATAATATGTCTGGAGTACATAGAGCTCATGTAAAAATTATTTCCTCTTATGCTCATTCTGCAAAAAAGTAGCACTGGCTCTGAAAGTCAGCTGTTTTTGTTTTTTTTTTCAAGAAATAATTCTTGAAATGATGGATATCCAAATTCTGTCATGCCAGGAAACAATTGCCTAATGTGAACTATTGTTTTGTTAATAACTGTCATAAAGAATCTGTAGAAAGTCTTCTGCATGTGAAATAGAAAGCTATCTGGCATGCTTTATTTAGGAATAAAGACCTTAAATGACTTTTCTCCAATGAAAGAGTCTTTCTTGACAAATATAAAAATGTTGTGTGTTATGAATTCATCTTATATAGTCTTATATTGGAAAGTGTGGTCTTCCTTGAAAGCCTACCTCAGAGAATTTCTTTATTTTCAACCAAATTAAAAGACTTCTTGAAAAAAAAAGTTAGTGTTAAAAATGTTATAGAACATGTATATAATTAAAAATATATATTGAATGTAACTAGTGCCTTTCTGTGTGAAACTTAAAATTGTATATCTCCAAATATATCTTATTCTGAAATATTCTTAGATTGAAAAAAATTACTCAAATTTATATTCTGCCCACAGCTTTATTACAGCGCAACTTATCGCTATTCTGTGAAAGAGCATTTGCACATTATTTTTAAAACTCATCTTATGAAAACAATTGTTTTCAAGGGAAAAAAAAGAGAGTCTGGGGTCCAGAAAGTTTTATTTGCACTTTTTAATATAAAGTTATTTTTCCTGAAGCAATTTCAACAATAAAGACTTATTTTTTTTTCTTAATTTTATTTTGTCGATATACAATGTGGTTGGTTATTGTGGCCCATTACCGAAACCTTCCTCCCTCCTCCCTCTCCCCCCTCCCACCCAACAATGTCCTTTCTGTTTGCTTGTCGTATCAACTTCAAGGAATTGTAGTTGTTATGTCTTCTTCCCCCCCGCCCCGGTTTTGTGTGTGTGTGTGTGTGTGTGTGTGTGAATTTATTTATTTATTTTTAGCTCCCACCAATAAGTGAAAACATGTGGTATTTCTCTTTCTGTGCCTGACTTGTTTCACTTAATATAATTCTCTCAAGGTCCATCCATGTTGTTGCAAATGGCAGTATTTCATTCATTTTTATAGCTGAGTAGTATTAAGAAGTATAAATATATTTTGTTGTTTCAAGATAAAAATAAAAACTTTGATGGTTGAAACTGAGAGAAGCAAACCTAAAGGCTTCCTTGTTTGACCTTTCGTCTACGAACTTGGAAACCATACAGTCCTACCTTTTTCTTGAGTTTTTGGGTGCAATCTTATTTGTAGCTCAGGTCAAATTTGCTTGTGTCTGCAGTAACTGCGCCCTTTTGGGCTTCAGGCACTATACAAAGCTACTTGATATAATAAAAACAAACTACTGAAGTGCTTATAATCCTCAGTGATCTAATGGTCTTTCTGAAAAGGTGATATTTATGCTGAGAAGCTCTGAACTGTGAAAATTGGCGGGAGGGCGAAGAGGAAGACATTTACTACAGAGAAAAAACATATACAAGGGCCCCTGGGCTTGAAAAGTTGGTGAACTTCAGGAACTAAAAGAGGCCAGTATCTGTGGAGCTTAGAGACTGGCCTGAGCCAAGTTCCACACAAAATGAGATGGGAGAGTTTGACAGGGGACTTGTGAATCTAGAAAGAATTTTTACTTTGTGTTAAGGTCAATAGGAAGCCATTGAAGCATTTGAGGGATTTCATGATAGAATGGACATTTATAATGTTATGTATGTATGTATGTATGTATTTTTTATTATGAATATTCGTCAGATACAAAGCTGATTGTCACCCCTCGTGCCCATGATATGAGGTCCAGATTCATACCGGCAGCATGCCCATTACCAAAAATTGCGTTTGCACCCCAATTATCCCCAACCTCCCTTCCCCTTCCCCTCTCCCCCCAACTCCACTTTGTACCCAAGGAATGTTCTCTCCCTCTGCAAGACCAATGCACTACTGTGGTCTTTCTTTCCTTCCTTCTTTCTCTCTTAGCTCCCACAAATGAGTGAGCACATGAAGTATTTATCCCTCTGTGCTTTGCTTATTTCACTCGAAATAAGTTTCTGCAGGCTCATCCATGTTGTTGCAAATGGGAAGTTAGTTAAGGACTTTCAAAAACTGAATGACCACATAAACAGGAACACATATCTTAGTTGACAGTACAGGTTCACATGGCCCACCAAATCCCACAGTGGCATGCTACCCATGACACTAAAGGCTCAAGGTAATATCTATCCAGTTATTAGAAGTACAATTCTTGTTATGACTCTGCCTTTCTGAACTTGAATTTTACGTCACTATTACAGAACATGAACTAATAATCTATGTGCTTCCATTTAAGGGAATGTTTATATAAATGTCCTGTTTTTTGTGTGTTATTAAACTAAACTTCAAATCACCAATGCCACATCATCATCAGTGGCTCATTCAAATTTCCAGATGGACGGAAAGCCTATTTTCACTCGGATGCTCTTTCACCTTTGCAGGTGGCTTGCACAAGGGTGGTAGCAGTTATGATGGAAAAAATGTAGCCCCACAAGAAGTAAAATTTGCAGGGATTGCAGATAGCATTTGCAGGTAAATTTATTGGAGACTTAAGAAGCATAAAGGATTACGTGATGGTGGATGGTGCTGCCATTTAGCTGATATTCTTAAGTCAGAAGCATCCATTATATCAATTAACAGCTAAGAAATGATTGTGTCCCAGTGTAGAGTTCAGCTTCTTTTTTCACTAGTTTAGTGCTCTAAATTCTACCCCCGGACCCTTTTAACTATTATTTACTTCTCAAATCTATGTAATTTAATGCTTTACCTTTTATTGATATTGAAGGAAAAGCTTCTTCTTAGCTAATATGAGCACGAAAACTTAGCTCAAAATCAGTTGCAAGGATGTTCATTGAACAATATTTTAATGGTGCATAGATCATGAATATCCTTAATACATTTGATGGAATCCTATTGCGTATCTAAGAGGAATGTATCAGAAGAGTAGTTCTGAACTAGGTATGATTTTGGTCACCTATGTGACATTTGTCGATGTCTGAAGAAATTTTCATTGTTACGAGTGGGGTGGGATGGGGTGGTTTTACTGATAGAGGCCAGATATTGCTAAACATCCTACAATGCAAAAGACAACCCCCCTCCCACAAAATAGGATTATCAGTCCAAAATGTTAATACTACTACCTTTGAGAAACCCTATAATAGGTCCACACATAGCAAAAATGATATATCTGAAATACATAATGGTTAATGAAAAAAGGAAAGTTGTAGAATGATAGGGAAGTATGATAGTATATTAATTATTTTAATGCTAGCTACTATATGAAACTGAATCCAAAATTTTAGTGGCTTAACACAATAGATGTTTATTGTTTGCTTGTGTCACATCTCATGATAGTCCATGTCAGCATGTGGCTTTTCTACATACAGTGATGCAAGGACCCAGACTTCTTCCATCTTGTTGCTCCTCCATCTCTTCAATCTCAGAATTTTCTACATTCAGCCATTGGATGGGAAAGAGAGTAGAGAAGACACACTAGCTTTGTAAAATCCCAAGCTCATAATTGACACAAATTACCTCTACTTATATTCCACTGGGAGACAATAATCAAATAATCACACCTGGATGTACAAATGGCATGAAATGTAGTTACAGGCTTAACAGTCTATCTCTCAGCAATAGTACCTCACTATGGAGTGGGGCAATATAGATTCTTATAAACAGCTTGTTAGCTCTGTGAAAAAGGATACCTAGCACTTAATATAAATTTGTAAAGATCATACACACCAATGACATGCATTATTTATGGATACGGTAATGTGTTTGAAAAATAGAACAATTAAACTGAATTGGTGAATATAAAATTCACCATCTGTAAAGAGAAGAGCAAGAGAATAGGCCTGGAGATGAGGAAATAAAAGTGTCTTTTCATTTATTTGTTTCATTTTCTTTTATGGTTAGATTATGAACACTATATTAGGACAAGTTATCAGTAATTATGATTTCTTGATGATGTGTACATATATACTTGTACAATTCTCTGGACTTCTCTAATTTTACCTTAATAAGGAACATATTAAGTAAGTTGGATGTGTTTTATACCAACTAGTTTATTTTTAAATAAATACATAAATGAGATATAACTTCTACATTACTCCAAAATTTTATGTAAAACACCTAGTCATACAGAATAATAATTTTTATAATGCTCTTACTGATAGAGTATATTTTGGAGGAAACCTATACAGTTTTCATTATTATGTGGTCCTCTTCAGGGTTATATACAAAACAATAATGACATGCTCCCAAGCTTGTTGAAAAAATTCTATCTACAAAATGATAATATGTTGTTGAAAATATTCTTGTTCTTTGTTTATTTCAGCATCTCAGGTATTATCATCATTTCTTTCAAAAATATACCTGATTTTTCAATCCATCTTGTGAATATTAATAATTCCTGTCTTCCTTGCAAGAAACAGAAACCCAAACCAAATACAATTCAAAATTGAAGCTGTGTGTGTGTGTGTGTGTGTGTGTGTGTGTGTGTGTGTGTGTGTGTGTGTGTATTCTGGTTTATCTATTAGAATCTAAGAAAAATTAAGCAATTAGGCCATAGGAAAAGTGTCCCATGGGCCTTCCCCAGTTCTATGCTTTTGAGTATTACTCAGTGCACAAGTCCTTATTTTATGAGTCTCAGGTAAAGTCCTCAAGGAAGAGCATCTGTTTGTCACAATATGACTCGGGGATCCATCTTGACCCAAGCAGCCTTGGCCTGAAGGCAATGTGACACAGAAGAAACATACCAGGGACTCTGGTAATTGGTTTGTTGGAGGGAAGGGAGGCAGTTCTCAAAGAAGGAAGAAAAATTACGGGCTGGGTAGACCTTCCCAAATATCTCTCTTGTTTGGTGTGTTGCAAGCTCATGACAGAAAAAAATTGTAAGTTTTGTTGTTTGACCCTCTGATTTTTAAAATCTCTGCAAACAAAAATGTGTTTTAATGGCTTCACATGTATGTTCTTTTTCCTATTATGATCTAACTTTGAATCAGGAAGGTACCTGTATGTAGAGCTAAAGCATGAAATGTATTAAGTTTGTACCTCCACTACATTATAACACACACAAATTAAGGAGTAATTTAAACTATTTGAAAACTGATTTTCTTTTTTAATTCAAATTATTTTAAATTTACATGTACATATGTGTGGGGTACAGTAAGTTCTTTCAATATATGCATATAGTACACAATGATTTTAATAGGAAGATGAGAAGAAAAATGACTAATTCATTATACTACATCCTCTAAGGTTTTGCATATGATTTTCTTTTTTAAGAATGTACCTATTAAATTGAGAAAGAAGGTAATTGACAAAATACCAGTGTAAGTAACAGACATAATAAAATTATATCAGCCCAATTATTAAGCAATATGCATGAATAGTTTAGCCAACTCTCCTGGTTTAGGTCCTTATGCAAACCAAAATCCTGTTGTTATTTATCACTTATTGGGAACCAAAAAGAGCCACAGATGTTGCTTAGAAGAGCAGGATGCTATGAAGTACTATTTTAAAGAACTTATTGAACGCTTCAGTGGAATAGGAAGTCATTTATGTAGAGTTGTTAATACCCCTCAGTGAATTTAAATCATGCTTCTTGAAGGAAAAAGCTGCTCCTTTCATAGTTTTATTGTTACTCTTTTTCTTATCAAATACAATACATTTAACATGAATCTACTGAGAACATCTGTACGCTGTGCTCTGAATTAAGCATTAGGGCAAAATAATAGATGATTAATAAAGTCTTTATTTTTGAGTTTTGACTTGACATAGAAAACTAAAGTTATAGACATATAAAAAGTCCTGTAATCGGGGGCAGGGGGAATGGTTAAAAACTTAACCTATATCTAAACAGAAGAGGGCATTAATAATAAATAAAATTAATGCTGCAAGATTATTGTATTAGTCCATTTTCTGTTGCTTATAACAGAATACCTGAAACTGGATAATTTATAAGGAAACAAAATTTATTTCTTACAGTTTCAGAGGCTGAGAAGTCCATGGTCCAAGGAGCATATCCAGTGATGGCCTTCTTCTGTGTGGGAACTCTCCACAGAGTCCCATGGTGACAAAGGCAATTGCATGGCAAGAATGGCAGGAGCATGAGAGCTTTAACGTGCTCACTTGCTCTCTTTATAAAGCCACCAGTGTTCCTCCTGTAACAACCCACTAAACCATTAACCCGTTACTCCATGAATGGATTAACCATTCATGAGAGCATGATCCTCGTGATCCAATCACTTCTTAAAGGCCACACCTTTTAAATATCATAATGGAATTTCTCATGCTAACACTGTTACAATGGGGATCAAATTTCCAACAGATGAAGAACTTTTGGGGGACATAGTTGACCCATAGCATTCTGCCCATTGCCCCCAAAGTTTATGCCCTCCTCAAATGTAAATATTTCATTTTACCCCCAAAGTCTTAACTTGTTTCAGCTCAAAAGTCCGAAGTCACATCTGTGAAATCAACCAAGCTATCTGTTTCCAAGGTTCAATGGTGGGACAAGCATAGGGTACATATTCCCATTCAAAAAGGGAGAAATAGGCCAAAAGAAATGAGTAACAGATCCTAAGCATGTTCAAAACCCAGCATGGCAGGCATTAAATCTTAAAGCTGGAGAATAATCTACCATGAGTCTATGTCCAGCATCTTCTGCAAAGTGGTGCGAGAGTTTTGCCTCCAATTCTTTGGGCAGCTCTGAACCTACAGCTTTCCTGGGCTTAGCCCACACTTCAACTTTCCCATGCTGGCATTATGTGCTGGTCACTCTACAGTGCTGGAGTCTTGTTGGTCCCACTCCAGTGGCTCCACTATGCATGGCCCTGTTGGAGTTTCTCCACTACAACTCTGACCCCATGTTTTCACTTGGCATTGCTCTAGTGTGGGCTCTCTGCAATGACTCTGCCTCTGTGACAAATCTCTCCGTGGGTAATCAGGCTTTTCCTCATATTCTTTGAAATCTTGGTGGAGGCTGCCATGCCTCCACAGCTCTTACATTCTGCCAGTTGGCAGACTTAACACCACGTGGATGCCTCCAAGGCTTCCAGCTTGTATCCTCTAAAGTAGTAGTCCAGCTGCACCTGCGGCCAACTTAGGCTATAGCTGGGGCAGCCGAAGAGTGTTGTGCTAGAATGCAGGAATCAGCTTCCAGAGGCGGCCCTAGGCAGTGAGGCTGTGGAGGGTGCCCAGGGCCAGTTCCTTGAAACCATTCTGTCTTCCTAGGCCTCTGGGCCTGTGATTGAAGGGGGTGATGGAAGGGGCAGGCTTGAAGATCTCTAAACTTCTTCATTGTCTTTTTTCCATTCTCTTCAACATTCCTTCCTAATCTCCTTAATATAAAGTTGCTGGGCTACACCCTTGGTTTCCTCTCCTGAGCGCACTTTTCAGTCTTTGTTTGTCAAGGTTGAGATTTTTCCAATTTTGTACCATCTGCTTCACTTTTGATTATAAATTCCATATTTATGAATTGCCTTTGCTGCCATAGTTCAGCATAAGCTGTTAGAAGTAGCCACACAGCTGCCTGAATGTTTTCCTGCCTAGAAATTTCTTTTACCAAAGACCCTGGTTCAACATTTTTAAGTTCCATGTTCCATAAAACCCTTGGGCATGAATAAAATCCAGCTAAGATTTTTTGCAAGTTCATAACAAGGGAAATTTTGGCCCTAATTTCCAATGAGCTGTTTCTTATTTACAGAATTGTCTTTACTGTCCATATTTCTATTAGTATTCTGGTCACCACCATTTTACCAGTCTCTAAGATATTCCAAACTTTCCCTGGTCTTCTTGTCTTCTAAAGCCCTCACCAGAATCTTGGCTTTTGCTAGCCTGCTTCTCCAAATTCTTTCAGCCAAACCCGTTACCCAGTTCCAAAGACACTTCCACATTTTCAGGTATTTGTTATTGGCAATACCTCACTCCTGATACCAATTTTATGTATTCATCTGTTTTCTGTTGCTTATAACAGAATACCTAAAACTAGGTAATTTATAAAGAAACAAAATTTATTTCTTATGGTTTCAGAGGCTGAAAAGCCCATGATCCAGGGGGCATATACAGTGAGGGCCTTCTTCTGGGTGGGAATTCTCTACAGAGTCCAGTGGTGACACAGACAATCACATGTCAAGAATGGCATGAGCAAGACAGCTTTAATATGTTCACTTGCTATCCTCATAAAGCCTGCAGTGCCTCTCCCAAAACAATCCACTAAACCCTTAACTCATTAACCCATTATTCTATTAATGGATTAATTCAACATGAGAGCATAATACTTATGATCCAATCACCAATCAAAGGCCCCACCTTTCAAATATTATAATAGGATTTCCCATCCGTTTAGCACTGTTACAATGAGGATCAAATTTCTAACATATGAACTTTGATGAAAGATTATAGTAAAAATCTTAGAATAAAATATTTAACATAATAAAAATTAGAAGTTGTTTAGCAAAAATTACCTTGCATTCACCTATTTTTAAAAGTTATCAAGTATTTTTGTCCTATGTTTAATTGGGAAGAATTTGGAAAGTAAAAATTTTTAAATGTATAAATTCTTAACTGTATTGTGATTTCTTTTTGTAAAAACATCTAATTATTGAAAAATTTATTGTAATATTTTTCATATTCAAACCAAATATGTCTGACTCAGAGTTTTGGGTGCTTTATTAATAGCCAGCCCTGTCCTTGACTATAATACTTATACAAACTCTTAGGCAGTGTGCATATTAAACTCTCTAACCTATTTAAACTAGAAATGTATATGATTAATGAATACTTTATCATACATTACATATATGAGGGTACTTCAAAAAGTTTGAGGAAAAATAGAATTAAAATATAATACAAGTCTTCCCATGAATTCTTTGAAGACCCCTTATATAATACATGTCAACAATTTCAGCTTAGTGGGGATTTTTTGTTTGCAGAGTTTTGAAAGATATTTTCATAAAATTCAACAGGAAAATGAATCTACATATTAAAGTTTTACATATTTCCTTAAATTGAGAAATTTTTTTGCTGGCTTTATTTTTAGTTAGGTTTCTAATGTAAATGTTAAATCTATAATGAAAAAAAAACATACCTAGTATAATCATTCCATTCAACACATGATGTAGTTGATGCTTTATTTGTTGTTAACTTCAAGGGCTGACATTTACTTGTAATTTGAGCAATCACCAGCTACCCTGCACACAGCATGGTATAATTGAATGCATATCGGGGTCTTGTAACATCTTTTCTTTTATGTTGTGTGCACTTTAAAAATCACCATTATTTGAATTGCCCATTAAAACTTTTTAAAACAAGAACCAGAATTCTGGTTTGGACATGATGGTGTAAACTGATTTTTTCCCTGCTCCTCATAGCTAAGAAAAACAATAAAATCTAAAAATAACACAAAAGGCAATCAAAAAAGAACTGTCAAAGGTGGTCAGAAGAAAGCAAACTGGTCTGAGTCCCCAGGACTGGAGGAAAACAAACAGCAGCCTATCTTCTTATGTGCCCCCATTCAAGAGAGGAAGGTGACCCAGACCTGACATTTTCCCATCTCCAAACCTAGTAACAGAAGGCAGCCCAGCTAAGTTCATTCCTTCCTAAATTGAATAGGAGTACCTCTGACAATACGAGATGAGCCTGGTACAATTGGCAAGTGCTATTGAATGGGAGCCCTGCTAACAATAAACAGCTCGGGAAAGTGCCTCTCTTTCTTCCAGGGACTAACACTATCCTGTTCTGCTGAAAGAAATGGAAACAGCTGACAGCACTGGTTTGAGAAACTTTCCCACAAAAAGCAACCCAGTCTGGGAAGGCTTTTCGTTCCTGCAGGACTAAGACATCTTCATGTTTGGCTGGTTGACACTGGCACACAGGATTTCACAAGTGGCCTAGTTCAGAAAGCCTCTGTGGTCCTGTGGGCCTAAGGCTTCCCTCTCCTGCACAGAGACACTGGGGAAGTCACACAGCACTGGTAGGGGGATGCCCTGACAAGAAGCTCCCATCTAGGAAGCACTCTCTGTCCCCAACAGGCAGGGGGATCTTCCCACAATAAATGTCCTGGTAATGGAAGACTCTTAATCTGTGCAAGACTGAGATCCTATTTTCCCACATGTAGATACCAAAGTGGACAGGTAGAAATGACAAGAGGGACATAGTCATAATAAGAAACCTGGTCCAGAAACATTTTTGGTCCTATGGACCTTGGGCTTCCCTCCCTCACTCAGAGACACCTGGGAAACCACAGGGTATTGGTAGGGCTATCCACCACAAGTGCCTAGCCAGGGAAGTCCCTTTGACCTCATGGCTCTGAGACTCCCTCATCTCCCACTCAGAGACATGAGAGTGGCTAAAGAGTAGCAGCATGGAGATTCTGCTACCACAGTAATCCCATCTCAGGAAGCACCTTCATCTCTATAGATCTGAGAAATCCGCACTCCACCTAGAAGCACCAGGCACCCCAGCCTGGGGAACTCCTTGTGCTCTCTCAAGCAGTATCATTGAGGATTTTTGAGAGTACCAATGTCACTAGATCAACCAATGAGGCTGCAATAACACCACAAAGCCTCTGAAAATACAACTATCCTTGAAACCACAACCCATAAAAAGTAGATTGAGACATGTGTACTAAACTATGTAGGGTGAATCCCTGCTAAAATAAAGGACTGTAATAAAATCCAGATTCTCCATACAAAATAAACAAAGTGTCCAGTGTACCAAAAAAAAAATCACCCATCATACTAAAAAACAACAAAAGAATATCACCAATACAAGAAGAAAAGAAATCTACTAATGCCATCACTGAGATTAATTAGATGTTGGAAATTATCTGACAAGGATTTTAAAGCAGGAGTCAAAAAAAAAAAAAAAACTTAAACAGCCAAATACAACTTATATTGAAACAAACAAAAACATAGAAAGCCTCAGCAAATAAATAGGGGTTAGAAAAAATAATAAAATGTATAGAACTGAAAAATTCAATAGACGTAATAGAAAATATGCTGGATGGAGTCAATAGTAAAGTGGAAATGGCAGATGATAAAATCAATGTACTTGAAGACATATCAATAGAATATACCCAGTCTGAACAACATAGAGAATACAGAATAAAAAATAAACAAAGCCTCAGGAAACTTTGAAAAAATAGCAAAAGATCCAACAATTGTATAATGGAATTCCAGGAGGAGAGTAGAAAGTGAAGGGGACTGAAAGAATATTACCAAAAATAATGGCTGAAAATCCCCCAAATTTGGTAAGAGACAAAAATCTACTGCCGGAGACCATCTTCAGCTGGTTCTTGGAGCCCGAGAAGGATGTGTGGAGTTGGCGAAAAGAAAAAAAAAAAAAGAAGGCAGACCAATGATGTCTAGTGCGTCAGTGGATGATGGGCAAAAGCCGTTCTTCTTTATTTATATCATGTCTATACTCCAATTACACAAAACAAACATTTTTCATTAGGTTAATATTAAACTATGAACATAAAACTGATCAATGCAATAATTAAATCATTTTCTTTTGATCATACTGAATCATAAATTTTTAAGGAACTACATATCATTATTTATAAATCATAATCTTTAGGAAAATATATATTATTCTTCAAATTGAAAAAGGTAATGAATCATCTAAACCAATTGTTTCCAATCAGTCACAGGTTACAATCTCCCAGAAAAGTACATATTTTTTAAAGCAAAACAAACTTAACCAGCAAGCAAGAGTTTCAAACCGAGGTCTGTGGCCAGTGGACAGAGACCTTAAGGTTAGCAGCACATGTGGTTTTTGAAAAGACATTTAACCCTTACAACATATGATTTGTACATATCCATCACCTATTTTGATTTTAATTTTTTATCTTAATCAACTAAAAGCAACAATTATTTAAAAAGCACATCGTTTTTTAATATGATTTAACTATTTGTGTAAAACGATTCTTTGTTTAAAATTTTTGAACAACTTAAAAGTCCAAACCTAACTGATTTTTCATAAACAAAACTTTAAATTTTTTGCTCATATTTAATCTTATCATATCATATATTTGTCCTCTACATATGGCTCTGTATAAGAAAGAGGGGGTCTATTAGCTCCTACATATAGCATGCCATGTTTTCCTCCAGGAGCCCACCAGACTTTTAATATTTAACCAACACAATTGTCGTCTCTGACAGTGAAAACCAAACACATGCGTGGTAAAATAATGACCGAGGCATCTTGTACCTCAAGTAATTTACAGGAAACTTATTGTTATTTTACTTTATCTCACCGGTCCATCCATTCATCTGTACAGAAAGGCATCTTGGCTTCTCTGTACCTGCTTTTTGGAACAATGTTTGGAACAAATCATAGACCCAGGTGTACTTTTTAACATTTTTGCCTGGGTTTCAGTAATCAAATCAAACTTGTTTTTGTTAAGTAAAAGTTTCTCCAAAAAACAGTTTCAATAACAAAAAAAATGTAACTTCATTTGTATCGTTATTAAAAGGTACAACTGCCACCTCACGCCAAATGCGCAAGAGCATAAACACTCCCACAAAACATCCAATTATTTCCAGGGGGGGTTGATGAGTGCATGCAATCCAGAGAATACCAGAATAGGGATTTTCGGGAAAACTTCCTCCGGACCCCTTGCCACACATACGGAGATTCTCCACAGCTCTGCTGAACGGAGAACCGTTCTCCTTACATTCCCACGCCGGAGTCCACGGATGCATGGCTTCCTACAATCTACAAATTAATAAAGCTGAGTGAACCCCAAAATGAATATACCCAAGGAAATCTATTACAATATACATCACAATTGTAATTATGAAAGCTAAATTTTAAAAAATTCTGTACACTCATAAATGCAACTAATTAGAAAAATTTGACCAACTCCTCAAAAACCACAAGCTATTAAAACTCAATAAAGATGAATTACATAATCTGAGTAGTTCAATAATGATTGAAGTATTTGAATTTATAATTTAAAATTATAAAGCTTTTTTTTTTTAGATTTGACTAAGGAGTTTATTTTTTTATCCTTTTTAATTTTTTTTTTTTTCATTTTACTTCACAAAATACATTGTACTTGATCCTCATGCCCCTTTACCTGTTCCTCTCCACCCCCTCCGCTCCCCCCCACATTATATCTGTTCACTTGACTTAAATAGTTCAAGGTATTTTTGTGGTTATTCTGTCTTCTCCCCCCCACACACACACACACTCTTTATTTGATTGTGTGTTTATTTATTTATTTTTAGCTCCCACAGATAAGTGAGAACATGCGGTATTTCTCTTTCTGTGCCTGACTTGTTTCACTTGATATCATTTTCTCTAAGGCCATCCATGTTGTTATGAATGGCAGTATTTCATTCTTTTTTATAGCAGAGTAGTATTCCATTCTGTAGATGTACCACAGTTTCCTTCCACTCATCAGACGATGGACATTTGGGATGGTTCTAGCTCCTGTCTATTGTATATAGAGCTGCAATAAACATTGGAGTACTGGTATCCCTTCTGCATGATGATTTCCATTCCTCTGGGTATATTCCCAACAGTGGAATGCTGGGTCATATGGTAGATCTATCTGTAATTGTTTGAGAAACCTCCATGTCATTTTACATAAAGACTGCACCATTTTGCAGCCCCACCAACAGTGCATGAGAGTTCCTTTTTCTCCACAACCTTGCCAGCACTTATCAGTCTCAGTCTTTTGGATATTAGCCATCCTAACTGGAGTGAGATGGTATCTCAGTGTGGTTTTGATTTGCATTTCCCGGATGCTGAGTGATGTTGAGCATTTTTTCATGTGTCTTTTGGCCATTTGTATATCTTCCTTTGAGAAATGCCTATTCAGCTCCTTTGCCCATTTTTTAATTGTTTGTTTTTTGGTTTTTTGCTATAAACTTTTTTGAGTTCCTTGTATATTCTTGATATTAATCCTTTGTCAGATGTATATTTTGCGAATATTTTCTCCCACTCTGTTGGTTGTATTTTTACTCTGTTGATTGTTTCTTTAGCTGTGCAGAAGCTTTTTAGTTTGATATAACCCATTTGTTTATTTTACCTTTAGTTTCCTGTGCTTTCTGGATCCTATTCAGGACATCTGTACACACTCCTACTTCCTGGAGTGTTTCCCCTATATTTTCTTTAAGGAGTTCTATTGTTTCAGGATGTATATTTAAATCTTTAATCCATTTTGAGTTGATTTAGGTATAAGGTGAAATGTATGGGTCTAGTTTCATTCTCCTACATATGAGTATCCAGTTTTCCCAGCACCACTTGTTGAAAAGGCAGTCTCTTTCCCAGTATGCAGATTTGCTGCCTTTGTCAAAGATCAGATGGCTTTAGGCATATGGATTGATTTCTGGGTTCTCTATTCTATTCCATTGATGTGTGTGTCTATTTTTATGCCAGTACCATGCTGTTTTGGTTACTATAGCTTTGTAATATAGTTTAAAGTCAGGTAGCATTATGCCTCCAGCTTTATTTTTTTTTTTTTTTTGCTTAGGATTGCTTTGGCTATGCATGGTCTTTTGTTGTTCCATATAAATGTCTGGATAGCTTTTTCTATCACAGAGAAAAGTGTCATTGGAATTTTGATGGGGATTACATTGAATCTGTAGATCATTCTGGGTAATATGGACATTTTCACAATGTTAACTCTTCCACTCCAAGAGCATGGGATATCTTTCCATCTTCTTGTGTCCTCTTTAATTTCTCTCATCAATGGCTTGTATTTATCTTTGTAGAGATTTTTCACATCCTTGGTCAGCTTTATTCTAAAGTTTTTTGGTTTTTTTTGGTGGCTATGGTAAATGGGCTAGCTTTCTTGATTTCTTTTTCTGCATGTTCACTGTTTGAGTATAGAAATGCTACTGATTTTTGTACGTTGATTTTGTATCCTGCAATTTTGCTGAAATCATTTATCAACTCTAGGAGTTTTTTTATAGAAGCTTTAGGCTGTTCAATATATAGGACCATATCATCTGCAAAAAGGGACAGCTTGACTTCATCTTTTCCAATCTGGACACTCTTTATTTCCTTCTCTTCTCTGATTGCTCTGGCTAGTACTTCCAACACTATGTTGAATAGGAGTGGTGAACAAAGCAGAAGAGAGAATTTCTGACCTTGAAGACAGGCTGTTTGAATTATCACAGGCAGACCAGAAAAAATTTAAAAAGAATAAAAACAATTGAAGAAAATCTATGAGAGACAACTGACAACCTTAAGCACTCAAATATGCAAATCATGGGTATTCCAGAAAGGGAGGAAAAAGGAAATGGCATTGGAAACATATTCAAGGAAATAATAGCAGAAAATAAAAAAGAAGGGAAAACTTCTTAACTCATTTTTTGAAGCCAGTTTTACCTTGGTGCAAAAAACAAATCAGAGCAGTACTCCAAAAAAAATAAAACCACAGGCCAATATTTCTTGTGAACCTAGACACAAAAACCCTCCACAATATAATAACAAATTTACAAAAACAATGTATTAATAAAACTATACTGCAGAAGTACCACTTATTTCAGGTATATGAGACTGGTTCGACATCCAAAATTTATCAGTACAATCCACCATATAAACTGGCTAAAGTAGAAATATTATATGCTCATATAAATTGGACACAAAATAAATGTATGACAAAATTCAACACTCATTCATAATAAAAAATCTCAGCACTCTAGGAATAGAGGAAAATTCCTCATTCATATAAAAAGCATTTACCAAAAATCCTACAGCTGACATCATAGTTAATAGGGAAAGACTGAATGCTTTCCCTATAAATTTAGAAAGATGACAAGTATTTCCACCCTTAACACTCTTGTTAAACATTGTACTGGAAGTTTAGCAACAGCAATAAGACAAGAAAAAGAAATAAAAAGTGTACATTAGGAAAATAGAAATAATACATCTCTATTTGCAGAGGATATGAAGTATGTATAGAAAATTCCAGTGATTCTATCAAAAAAGCTCATAAAGCTAATAAATATGTTCGCTATGGTCTCACAGTACAATATCAACATGCAAGGATCAGTTGTAATTCTATCTAGTGAAAATGAACAACTGGAAATTGATATTTAAAACATGCAGTAAAATTTACAATTTCTCCAAAGAAAATGAAATTCTTATGTATAAAACTAACAAAACATGCACAGAACCTGTATGATAAAGTTAGCAAGTGCTATTGAAATAAATCAAGAAGACCTAAATATATGGAGAAACATTATGTTTATGGACTGGAAGACTCACCATAGTAAAGATGTCAGTTCTCCCTAAATTGATCTGTATTTTTAACACAGTTCTTCTCAAAACCTCAGCAATATTTTAGACATACACAACTTTATTCTAAAATTTATATACAATGGCATAGGACCTAGAATAGCATATTTTTATTTTTTTGAAAAAAATCATAAAGTGGAGGAATCACTCTTACTAATGTTAAGGCCTATGATGTAACCACAGTAATCATGACAGTGTGATACTGATGGCATATAGACATATAAATTTATGAAATAGAGAACCTGGAAGTAGATCCACAAGCATGCTCAACTTATATGTTTTTACAGCTTTATTGAGGTATAATCGATATACAAAATCCTGCACATATTTAATGCATACAATTTGATAAGTTTGGACCTATGTATACACCTGTGAAAAAACCACAACAAAGTAATAAACATATAGTTACCTCCAAAAGTTCCTTTGTGCCCATTTATTTTCAATAAATGGTGAAACCAGTGAAGGAAGGGTAGTCTTTTTAATAAATGGTGCTGTAGGGTTGGCCGGTTGGCTCAGCTGGTTAGAGCACAGTGACAAAACACCAAGGTCAAGGGTTCCAATCCCTACCCTGGCCAGCCACCAAAAAAAAAAAAATTCTGTTTTGTTCCTCCCACCCAAAATGGCACTGTGGTAATTGGACATCTATAGGCCAAAAAAAAAGAACTTTGATGTAAACATCATAAGGACTTAAGTGTACACATAAAATAAAACATCAAACTATAAAACTTAAACAAAAGATAGAACATCTTTGGGATCTAGAACTAAGCAAAATGTTTTTAGACTTGATACCAAAGACATGATTCATAAAGGGAAAATTTGATAAATTGGGCTTCATAAAAATTAAAAACTTTTGCTCTGCAAAATGCCCTTTCAAGAAGATTTACAAGCTACAGACTGGGGAAAATATTTGCAAACCACATATCTTACCAAAGACTAGTATCTAGAATAAATAAAGAACTCTCAAAACCCGACAATAAAAAAATTCAGTAAGAAAAATGGACAAATGTCATGCACAGCCATTCCACTGATAAAGATATACAGATGGCACAAAAGTGTGTAGAAAGATGTTCAACCTCAATAGCTATTAGTAAAATGCAAATTAAAACCAAAATAAGATATCATTATACACCAGTCAAAATGACTAAAATAAGAAAATACACAGACACCAAATGCTGGCAAGAAAGCAGAGAAACTGGCTCACTTATACATTGGTGGTGGGAATGTAAAATGGTAAAGCCACTCTGGAAAATAGTTTGGCAGTTCATTTTAAAACTAAAAATCGACTAACCATATGACTCAGCAGTAGCACTCTTAGTCATTCTAGAGAAATGAAAACTTGTTTTCATGCAGAAACTTGTAGACAAATATTCATAGCAGCCTTATTCATAATAGCCAAACACAGCACACTATCCAAATGTCCTTCAGTATGTAAATGATTGAAAAACCTGTACTGCAGTATTTATGTTATCATATCCATACCATGGAATACTACCCAGCAATAAAAAGGAACAAACTACTGATGCATGCAACTACTTGGATAAACCTCAACGAATTTATGCTGAGTGAAAAAAAAAAATCTCAGATGGATGTTGCATGTTTTCATTTACATAACATTTGTGAATTAACATAATTATAGAGATGAAAAATGGATGAGTGGCTGCTAGCTTGTGAACTCCCCTATCTCAAGGGCTCAGAGGTTGGATGCACAGACACAACACTTAGTGTGTCTGTGTGTTTGTGGTTATCTGTATGTCTGTATGAGGGTAGGAGGCTGAGCATGAAAAAATGCCCTGGAAGCAAGATATACCTGAGCATGGCTGATTTCTCTCATGAATGCTCAGCCCCAAATGCCCAAGAGTCATAAACCCAGCATGAAATAGAGTTTTTAGGAGATGCATCTCTTAAAAGGGCATCTGCTTGTGGGTTCCCAAAAAAATTGCAGAGCCTGCCTTGCATCTGGCCTCTCCTAGAGACAGTCGGGGAGCCTTCAGATTATTTTTTTTAATTGATGTGTAATTCACATAACATAAAATTAACTGCTTTAAAGTGTGCAATTCAAGGTAAAGGGACACAAAAATCAACTACAATGTATATTGAGAAGTTAAAATAAGAAAATAAATAAATAAATAAATAAATAAATAAATAAATAAATAAATAAATAATAAAAACTGCAATGAGAAATCAGACCCATTAGGATGGCTATTTTTTTAAAAAGCAGAAAATAACAAGTATTAGCAAGGATATGATAAAATTGGAACATTTGTACAATGCTGTTGATAATATAAAATGTTGGGGCTGTTGGTGGAAGATGAAAAAATAAATAAATAAGTAAATAAATAAAGTGTACAATTCATTGGCATTTAGTACATTCATAATGTTATGCAACCACCATCTCTATTTTGGTCCAAAATAGTTCCATCACCCCAAAAGGAAACATTTTGCCAATTAAGCAGTCAGTCCAAATTCCTCTCTCACCTAGCCCATGGCAACGAATAATCTACTTTCTGTCTCTAAGAATTTGCCTATTCTGGTCTTCATATAAATGGAATCATATATGTGGCCTTTTGTGATTGGCTTCTTTTGCTTAGCATAATATTATGGAGATGGGAGGAGGTGTGGCTGTGACTATAAAAGGCTAACACAAGTAGTCTTGTGGTGATGGTGTATTTAACACCCTTGATTGTGTTTGTGTTTACATGAAGTGACATGTGGTAAAACTGAGTATAGCTATACATATAAACACACATACAGAAATGAGTGCAGACATAATTGTTGAATTCTCAATAAGGTCTATGGATTATACCAAGGCCAGTTTCTACTTTGTTTTTTATGTTGTACTATAGTTTTACAAGATGTAAATATTGAGCGAGGCTGGTAAAGGTTGCACATGACCTCTCTATACGTTGTTGAAACTTCCTGTGAACCTATAAGTATTTCAGATTCAAAAGGTTTTTTTTTTTTTTTTTTTTTTTAAGCAGGCTTCATTCAGTTCTTCGGAGCCACTCTTAATGAAATTAAAGCCGTCATCTCCGTCCCTATGTATAATATTCATGCTCACTCCAATAATGTGAGAGAACATCATCATGAACACAAAATATTCATACATTATATATTTTTGACAAAAGAAAAAATGTAATAGGTTTTTACTTTCTAATTCACTTGTAATACCAGCATCTTTTTGCTGAATTTAATTGGGAAGATCCATAGAAGACAACTTGAGAAATGTAAAGTCAAGCTTATGTAAGGTGTTCACATTAACATAGCTTAGTTTTGTGCTCTGTGGACTTTTTGACTTCATGTTTGAATTAAATTTAAAACAAGCTAGAAACAAATCAGTGATTGACTTTGAGTTGCCATCTTCTTAAACTTTGTTACATAGGGACTCTCGCCATTGTGATATAAAAGAAAAAGACCTTATCAGCACCAAGAGCTGGAAGGACATGATCACAGAATAAAAAATGAAATAAAATGTTTAAAAAAAACACTCCAGTGTCTTCATGTATTTCCTGTATCACCATGGCCCGATGAGAACTTCATCATGCCCTGGAACCTGTATCAATATACATGTCTGAGAACTACTCAAGTAGAATTTGGCGAATTAGAGAGGCTTGAAAGAAACTTAACTAGCAGCTGCCCATTTGAGTACAATATTATATGTAAAAGGAAGATGTCTTGAATTCCAAGTCTTACAAAAATTTTATCTCTACTAAAGGGTATTTATTACATATCTCATTTTAAGAAGTATTTATATACTCATTGTCGAGCTGGATCTCAGATCCTTCTACCCCTTCCTGTGCAGGCTGTGAGTCAGGTAATTGAAAGAAGATTCTCGCAGCTTGATGTAAGGTAGACATACTTTATTCTTCAGAAGTGAGCTTCACAGACATGCTTTATCCTCAGACATGAGCTCTGCCATTCTCTACTGTGCCCTGCTGACCAGCAGTTGACAGCAGTTACCTTTTTGCTCTTAGTACACAATAGCAGCCACAAGCCAAGCATTACATAATTACAACAATTATGCTGAATCAGTAAATGGGCACACATGTACCATTACACTACTTTTATAACTTATTTCTAGCAAATGTGCTGAATCTTGCCCATTTGTAACAGATGCGAGGTGAGAGATCCTGACTAAACTTTCTACTTTCCTTACACTCCTACATTAACTTGAAATTTGCAAGTAATATCTGTTTCAATGAGCTTCAAGAAAACCATCATACAATTTTACAATTCCACCACATAAATATGACTTGTATTATTAGCAGTGTTTACTGACTGCAGATGATATGTATATGAATATAAATATACACAGATATGTATGCATATATGAAATATATGTGTATGCAAGTACATGTCATATGCTTTTTTTATTGGCACATGATTATTTCAATATTTTCTGAGTTTTTTAGGATTTTAATACTTGGTGTTTCTTGCTCATTCCCATCTTTACTTTTAGTCCTGTTTAATTAAATATCAGAATACTTTTTGTTTAGCACAAGTCTTATCCAAGTTCCACTGCCCAACACAATCCCACTTTTTCTTTGAAACACTCTTTAAATGTCAAAATGCCAACATTAATCTTTCTTCTTTCTGGCCTTCTCTAGCATTAATTTCATGTACCACAGGTGTTGACACTTAATTATGGTATGTTTCAGCTTGTCCCAAAAAAAGATTTTTGGTGGTGCATGAACATATACTATATACTATTTTAAACAGAAAAATAGTTTCTGACATTTAAAACAGTCAGATCTGGAATTTTGCTCAGTATTAATTCTATTTCTTGTAACAGCCCCACTCCCAGTCCACAGCTAAAGTTTAAAGGGCTTAAAGTTACCCAGTGACTCAGTTGGTCAGTGATAGAGCTGGGATTGAAACCTGAGCTGTCTGATTTCCATGTATGAATCTTCACCAATATGGATAGCAAATTTTAAATATTTCATATGAGCAAAAAATTTTAGAAGTGTTTATTTTTTGGAATGCACGTAAGAATAACATTTATGAGGCTGTATCATATATTGATTCAGTCAAACAAAGTAACTTGCACAAAAACTTACGTAAAATCTCTGAGACTATACAACCTGAACTTTATATTTGGGATAGGATAGGAGACTGCCTTTGCTTAGAAAATAAACAAACACAACAAAAACAAACAAAAACCAAAACCTGCTCCAATGCCATTGTGTAGGAGAGCGCACACCTGTGTTGAGTCGGTCATGTAACTTAGGCCCTGCGGTTGATCTAATTCATTGCCCATGTCAGGGGCCAGCACACTGCCCAGAACTCAGCCCCAGTGCTCGCTTCTTTGCTATGAAGCCAATAGAGTTATCATCTTTGTTGTTTTAAAATGTTTCCAAAGCCTTCAAATCTTCCTGGAGAAGGCAGATGTACAGATGTAGTGCATACCAGTCTGGAACCTCAGTCAAGTATGCCTTAGTGGTGTTTGAAAAACACAGTCTGTACTTAGTAAGCCCCGAATTTTGATGACTAGTACTAAAAATTCTTTTTATACGTGGGTTTTGGTTTTTATATAATTATTGAGAAGTTACTCCTTTCGAATACTTAAAATCACAGAACCCTATTTTAGCTAATGAATTTGTACATACAGTTCTCTAATTTTGATACTGTTGGAGTGTTTTTCTATACTCCACCTGCTCCTGTACATTAATTACAAATTAACCTTACTAAAAATTTATATTTTCTCACCTGTCCTTTTGCTCATAAATTTCCAGCATATGTTTTATACGCATGTAATCTAGTTGAGACAGACTCTCTGCCCTTCAGGCCGCCTTGGATCCCACCTAATTTCTCAATACTATCAAGATGAACTTTCTAAATATTTTCAGTTGGGTCCTTTTAAAGCTATCGAGTTATGGTTACTGATGATTTAGTGGTAGTTAATATCAGTATAATGCATAAAGTATAATGAAAATAATATTGAATTAAGAAATATGAGCAGCATAATTCTCTAGAATTTACCACCAAACTACCTGTGTGACTTTGAGCTAATTATATAAACTGAGCTCCATTTTTTTTTCATTAATGGAGAGACGACATTACATGATTTCTAATATACTCTTTAATATCATTGACATAAACTTCAATTATGTGATTATCTGACTTGAGTTTGAATTGTATTCACTTATGTACACTTGAAAATGTGGATCCATATACAATCACTGAATTACAATAATGAGATTCATCTGCTGGCTCTGATGTCAAGACTGAGAATTTTTGCTGTTGATGAACAGAGCTGTGGTATTGTGAGGCAATATTTCTTATTATATTGCTGTTGTTGAAGTCAGTGAGTAGTGTAATCCTGAAAGCAAAATAAAATGTGGAGCCAAACAAATTGCCTCTCATATTTGCAGAGGGCAGACATGCATATTATTTTACATTATGCATAACTGAAGTTGTAAAATACTACTGTAGTGTTTTGATGATTCAACAGCTAGTGTGTGTTGTCGATCAAAGAGCTGATGCTAATAGAACATGCCACAATACAGCATATTACTTCATATGGCCTCTTAAAAATAGAAAAATGTGAGACTTTTAGGACCCACTCAATATGAGAAGTTCAAAATTCTGGGTGGCAGAAAGGGATATAATTTGATATTTGAATGCATGAGCTAGATTAAATTAGTTAGAGATGCTGGAATATTTGCAAGGTCCGTATGACCTTTACATAACATGGTCTACTGAAACCTCTTTTTCCAGATGTTTATATGTGTGCACATTGACATTTAAACTAAAAACAATGGGATATAAATTCTCTCATTAAGAAGGGTGCCACTGACTGATTATTATTCTTGAAGCAATGCTGTCCTTTTTCTTGCATGATAAATGCTTGTCATCAGAAAATCAAAATCTATTGCTATTTATAAAGTGCATCATTCGGAGATTAAAAACAAGGTTAAAGGTGTCATATTTGAAGTTTAACTTAGACAAGTTCAAAACCTGTCATGACAAAGTCACTGTTTGATGATGTTCAATTGTTGTTCAGAGCTCTGTTGTGTTTTAGGCCTGGGCTGAGGTGGTGATTGCAACCAGTTACCTTTATTGCTTTATTACATAGCTACCACCTCTGGCAATGCTTAGAGGTGGGAGATGCTGATATAGTAGTTTAGAATGTGCAATCATTCAATGAATATTTAGAGAGTGTCAGATACCATGCTATGTGTTGGGAATATACTGGCGAACAAGACAATTTTTAGCCTCATGCTGATTAAAACCCATTGGTTTTTAATTATTTCTGAATTTGTCAATTTTCCAAGGGCCTATTACAAGCAAGAGCAAGTAGCTAAAGCTTGTCTCTAATCTGTCTCTTTGCATGTTTTTGTATTCCTAAAACTCAGGAGCCACCATTTCTAAGGAAGTCAACCTTTACACTCACCCTTAGTCCAACTCCTTTAGAATCCACACCAACCTTCATTATTACCCTATATTCTGAAGTAAAACAAATCTGAGTTGTCTCTGTCATCATATCTTGCATTTAATACAGCTAATTAATGTGGTAAAAGTATCTGTGATCAAGAAATTCTCAATTGATCTCATAAAAAATTGATCACCTCTAATTTTATCAATTATATTTTTTCTTGCCTATGTGCTCACTATTTTTTCTTTCATTTTGTCTCACTGACATGATTTGGTTTGATCTGTTAATATCTCAACTTGTCCCTAGACCAGTGTGGAGATAACTAGATTCTGCATGGCTCCACCTCTTATTACAGTTTACATTGGTTGCTTGTTTTCTGATTTTATTGTCATTACCATAATTAGGAATCCCACTACAAGGTAACAATTACAATAAGCTCCCTCCACAACATATATAGTTTTAACCTTGGCACTTGACAAATACTTTAACTCTACCTTGAAATGCTCCCTATAAATTGAAGACATTTTAAATTTATGGTCCAAATAATGTAAACTATTTTATTATTCTGTCCACTTTATTTTTCTTTGATCGCTTTTGTTCTTTAAAGTGTGGCTGAATTATAAACCATCCTCTGAATTAATATTAACCACAATATAACTCTGATGATTTCCTCACTATACATGGATTCCCCTGTAAGTAGATTTCTTCCTGATCGATACCAACTTTCTCACCATCTTTCCAACCCCAATAAACTCTTCCTTCTCTGAATTTTAGAACACAATTTTTTTTTTTCCGCTCATCTGGTCACTATTTATGTTTTGACTTACACTGTTGAAGTGTCTTATGAGGTTTTTATACCTAATGTTTCATCAAATGGAATGAAATCTATAGAGTAGGGATTTTAAAAATGAAAGATAGATAGTTGCTCACAGTATTCAGCACAGTGCCTAAAAATATTGGAATTTGCTAAATATTTGCTTAATTGGGTTTCTTTTCAGTTTTAGATAAAAATAGGTATTATTTATCCTTTAGACCTTCAGTAATGTTTGATGTAAAAAATTAAATAACAAGAATAATAATAACAATTAAAAATTTTTATTTTTTTCATAAAGTCCTTGGTACTTTTAGTATTAAAAAGAAAATATATATACAAAATAATAATTAGGATACTAAAACCATTAGAATTATATTAGCTATGCATTTAAATCTATGCTATCATTTATTTAATATTTAATAAATGTTCAATGATAGTAATTGCTATTTTTTCAGATCTTTGAGGTGGTAGATAAATACAATTAGCATTAAAATATTGCTGCAAATGGTACCTTTTTAAGATACTTTGGAATGTCAGAGTGATAAATGAGTCAGTTTTGGTGGCAAAAGTCCTTTTTCTTTAGCCAAACCTATTGATAATTTAAATAATTCATTTTTAAAAATAAAAAGATAAATACAACCAAGATTCTGTTCATTTGTGTTTTAAGGCTAGATATAGTTTACACAATAAAAAGTGCAGTGGTCTTAAGTTAACCCTTTTCTTCAAACTAATAGTTTATTCAGCTCCCCACTTTGAAATTGTTTTTATTTATATAATATTCCCTTATATTTTGCTTATATTTGTTCTATTTTTCTGAAGACTAATTACTGACCATATTATTAGATACCCTTGGAATATGTTAAAATCTTCTAGTTGAGGACATGTATAACAGGATAAATTTTGTTGTTAGCTAGTTTCTTCCTAGATGCCTAAGCTGAGGCTTTCCCTTCTAAATCTCACCACTGTCTGGGAGCCAGTGTGCTTATCCTCTGTTGTGAGGGACTCAATTGTAATTGTTCCAAGTTATTTCAGAAGCAGAAGGACTCACGGAAGACAATTCAAATGAGAATGCACAGATAATTTGTTTGGAACGGGCACGTTGTATCCTCAATTTAGGTGATTCTACTCTATTGTGCCTCGGGGTAGACAGTTACACAGTTGTCGTTCTTTCTCTAATATCTCTCCTGTTCTATTACTTTAAGATAAACTCTGAGCCTTCCTTTACTCGGATCTACCATCCTGGCTCTCAAAAGACAGTTGAGGGAAATTTTTAAAAATCTGACCATTTACTATTTTGTGATGTTTTCAACACTTGCATGATAATCTTTTTTTCCCCCTGAATATATTAATGACTTCCGAAAAAACAAAGAGAAGGAACTGAAGCAGAAATTCTAAAAATATCCAGATAAAAATATAAGTATTATCCCACAAGAGACGTAAATCAAGTATTGTGTTGATCAGGGTAGGATAAAGAAATCATTGCCCCCTTAAATCACTTACTGTTGCCATTCATCTGAGAATGATTGTAAAGCTATACTATTACCTCTACTACTAAATATATATTTTTGTAATAATAAAATATATTTATATATGAGCTGACTTCATATGATTTTATTTATTATAGCCTTTTATTATATGACATATATAATGACATACACAGACTCTTGACAGCCCCAGGGTATATGTCCTCAGACCTTTGCAAAATTCCAAATTTGTAAATACCACTAAAGGATATAATTTCATTCATAAAATGCAATAAAGTATAACTGAATAATTACAGAGACCCCATCAGACCCTTAATGATTGTTTAAACTCAAATCATTTATAAAGCTATTAAAATAAAGTTCGCCACTAAAAAAAAAAAGCACGCACACACTGCATTACATCACTCCCATATAATTTTTAACCATGAACTCTACTGAATCTGAAAATAACTGTAACAGGTATAAAATGATGATACTTTCTGTGTACTACGTGCCTGGCATGTTTTCTCTATAATAGGACACTTTTTGTCTGCGCTTAACATCTTGTTTCTTCTTAACCTCTTTTCGTTGATGAGATGTTTCTTCACAAGTAGAAATGCTTGTGACAATCTGTCCGTCCATACTTCTTCTTTTTTTTTTACTCTTGCTTCTTTTTTTTTTTTTTTTAATTTTATTTGGTCGATATACAATGTGGTTGATTATTGTGGCCCATTACCGAAACCTCCCTCCCTCCTCCCTCTCCTCCCTCCCACCCAACAATATCCTTTCTGTTTGCTTGTCGTATCAACTTCAAGGAATTGTAGTTGTTATGTCTTCTCCCCCCCCCCCCGGTTTGTGTGTGTGTGTGTGTGTGTGTGTGTGAATTTATTTATTTATTTTTAGCTCCCACCAATAAGTGAGAACATGTGGTATTTCTCTTTCTGTGCCTGACTTGTTTCACTTAATATAATTCTCTCAAGGTCCATCCATGTTGTTGCAAATGGCAGTATTTCATTCGTTTTTATAGCAGAGTAGTATTCCATTGTGTAGATATACCACATTTTCCGTATCCACTCATCCGATGATGGACTTCTGGGCTGGTTCCAGCTCTTGGCTATTGTAAAGAGTGCTGCGATGAACATTGGGGAACAGGTGATGAGGTTGCAGAGAAAAAGGAACTCTCATACATTGTTGATGGGACTGCAAAATGGTGCAGCCTCTATGGAAAATGGTATGGAGGTTCCTCAAACAATTGCAGATAGATCTACCATACGACCCAGCTATCCCACTGCTGGGAATATACCCAGAGGAATGGAAACCGTCCATACTTCTTGACAGAGACATAAAAATGTTTCCTAATGTTCTCCATTGAACTCATTTTGTTATGATTACTCCCGTGGCTGAACTAGCACCTCTCTCACCTGTCACTTGATGAAAATATATATTCAAGACCTTGTCTTTCTCCTAACACTTGTGAACATCAAGATTCATAGCTTTGTGGCCTCTGTCTTCTTTCAAGTTAACCATCCTTTTAACTTTCACTAAACATCTGACTTCTACTTGATAAGATACTGAACATAGTATTCAGTGAAACAGTTTCATTGCTTCTCTTTTTTGCTGTTTATTTATTTAGCTTTATGTAGAGAACATAATGGGGTTGAAGAACTTCAAAAATCCAAGCCCTTGATGATTTCAATGTTGCACTTTAAATAACCCCAAACTACTTGGCCAAAAGTCATCTGTTTTGTAATACTCTATTTTCTCTAGCTTTCTGTTGCCAGCGTGAGCAGCTATCTATAAGGTAGCAGAGGTAGCAGAAGGTACAGAGATGAATGATGTGTTTCCCTCATTGGAGAAAAGTTTGCTTCAAGTAAAGAGAATCACTACCTACACAAAAATAAAGCGAAGCCCAGGCTACTTTAAGAAAGAGAAAGCTAGAGGATTATCTTGATACTTCACTAACATAAGTGACATATAATATACCTCAGTAAAATACCAGTATTCTAGATATAGTGGAGCTTTGATGTTTCTCAAGAATAGTCCTATACATCAATATTAAATCCATAATGCCAAGGGTCTTCTTATCTGGAAAAAAAACTAAGTAATTCAGTTTCTGATAAAGCACTAACATTTAGGGCCAGCCCCGCGGCGCACTCGGGAGAGTGCGGCGCTGGGAGCGCAGCAGTGCTCCCGCCGCGGGTTCGAATCCTACATAAGGCTGAGCGTGGTGCGGCCGGTCACAAAAAGATAAAGCACTAACATTTAGCACTAAAAAGACCTGTCAATATCATGTATATTTATTTCATGTTAACTGAAAGCTATGTTTTTTATTAAGTTTATGCTAAGTTTAGGAGTTTAAACTGAGAATTCTATTAGTATGGAATCTTAGGACTTGAAGTGATTTTTAATTAAATATCCTAGAAGGTATGATATAAAATTTGAGAGATTCATCTTTATGTGTTTTGTTGGGCCCATATTGGTATTTTTAGCTCGTTTTATATCACGAATTTACATTTCTCAAGACTGAATCTTAGAATAAGTTATTAGAATTTAATATAGCTCTGCTAATGCTGCAGAATCATTTTTTAAATTAACAATAACTTACTGGATCCTTTATTGCTAAAGTTCCCTAGGATTTCAACTAAAATACAAAATGAAGAAATAAGAGGCATTAACATAAATTCTCAGCAGTTTTACATAGATAAGTCCACAAGGGGCCTATGGAACAATATATGTTGTTTTATTTTACGCTCTAGCAAAAAACCCAAAAAACAGCAAACAAACAAATAAAAAACCTGATATTTGCCAACCTCCATAGAGTGTTATAAATGTATTTTTCTATAATGGCATCCTTTGAGTTTTGAAGCATTCTTGGAAATCCCTTAGGGTTCCTAGTAAGACACCCAGGGTGAATTGAATTTATCTGCACCTGTGACAGTCAGGATGTAGGCAAAAATAAAAATAATAATAATTTAAAAAAAAAAAAAAAAACAGTAAGCACACTAAATATAAATTTGCCCAGTCTAAGATAGATTCATTGGAGAAAGCCAAAGTTCCAAGACTTAGCCTAGAGCCTTCCTAAGCTTCAGAAGTCAGTGCTATTTCAGGTAACTAGAAAATCTGAATTAGACACACCATCCTGTTTCTCACATTAAAAATGTGTTGTTCTCACTGTTCATTGTTTCCTTCCTACTTTCTACATAAATTTTGTTATTCCCTTATTGCCCTTCTTCCTGTCCCAGGCCTGTGTGACCACAAGCCTTTGTGTTTCCGTAGTTGAGACATGACATTTAATGAAAGGCACTATGAAAATTTTTTTTTTCAAAGTAATGTTAATTACTTTTCTGTAGTAGAATACCAAGCCCAGCATGTCTGGATTTATAGTCTAGCACACCTCTCACAACCAACTATGATAAGAAAGAAGATATAACTTGTTTCTTATTACCTACAATGCCAATTTATTTGAAAATTAATTACCTTATGGATGGCCTCTAATCACTCTACATAATAAAACGTCCTTTATCTTTTCTAAAATTCATATCCTCCAGAGTCACAGTGAGGGGAGAAATTCTATGTGGGAAGAACAGTGGAGACTCCTCAGCTTCAATTCTGATTCCATTGATTTTACTTTGCCTTTAGGGCTATTTTACTGTTGATGGTTTAATACTCTAATCCTTGAGTAAACTAGGACCTGCTTTGTCCCTTAATATTGTGTGTAATTTCAATTGTGGCCTGGTCGAAGTTTACAAGCAGGACTATACCATACACAGTAAACATTTTAAAAAGAAATAAACAAGGAAATAACAATGAACTAGATAAGTTTTGTTGATGAATTACCGCTTGGCCTGCAGGACTAAGATCATATCCTTCATGTCTTCTGACACTACCCTGGGGTGAGGGTCATTCTAACACCATCTTCATCACCTAGTCTCTTGAAACGTACGTGGATTTACATTTCCTGTCAAAATTTTATTGTTGATATTTGGCTTTTGGTTTTTAGAGTTATTCTCTGGCAGGGATGGGACCTTATCCATGAACTCAACAATGTATTTCTATCAGAAAAAGCTTGTATATTTATCAATATATTTTAGCAGAACATGCTTCAGAATCTATATACAAGCCAAACAAAGACTATGATATGTTCTTGCTTTCTTCATTAACTCTGTTAAGGATCGGTGGTGTTCTTTCATCCAGCAGAGGCAAAGCACTAGCATAAAAGACTATCCAATATCTTCTAGTAAATTTTTCTTAGATTAATATGAGAAGATTTTAAGTGTCAGATTATTTTTATGCACACTTTTCATCTCAAATATTTGTGTGATTTGTTTAACAAAGGATAAATAGGATATTTAAAATAATTTTTAATTATGAGCATACGTCATGTTCTTTTTTTTGTAAGCCCTTATTTCTCAGAGGTACAAAGCAATATTCTTATTATTTGGGGGCATAAATTAAACTTAACTTCAGTAAACAACTTTTTGTAAGATTATGTTACTATTTTTATTATTATTTTTAGAGAGAGTGGTGACATTCTGTCACTTGGTTTCGCACTCATCTTTTTATAGATATTTGACTAGTAATATGTAATAATAGTACTGAGTGGTGCCTCTAAGTCTAACCATTTGCTTAAAGGGCTAAAGAAAAATATGTAAATGAAAACCTAATTAGCACCAAAAGAATAAACCCATAGAAAGGAAGATTCCATAGTTCAAAATGAATTAGCTCAAAATCCATAGCTCAGAAATAAAAGGGAGCAGTTTTCTATAGAATAAAAGACAACAAAAAAAGTTCTCTAATTGTATTAAGGTTCATTGTGAATCTAAAGTGATGCATATTAATCAGGCACTGTAATTTAAAGACAAGTCTATAGTGTTGCCTTTAACAAAGAAGGCAATAGCATACTAAATACACAGGATCTATATGAAGAGTGAATGAAGAATTTTTCAAACGGACATGGTAAATATATGGACTAGTTCTTAAGGATAGGTCATTTTCATTCATTTTCTAATTTAAAAAGAGTTGGTTTTATACATATTATCATTTGATTATAAAATACATGAAACAAGCAGATGACTGATAATAATACAGCATTGTGCCATACTTGCTCTTAGAATAGTCATACCAGCTTATGCTTCCAAAAGACGTGTATGTGTCCCCTATATTTCAGATCCTTATCAAACAGATATTGACACTTTAAAATTTTTCTCAGTTTGATGAGTGTGAAGTTATATGTCATTTGCCTTTCTATGATTAATAGATCTTTTATATTATTTTACCATTTAATTTGCTCTTCTACAAATCACCTATTTATGTCTTTTGCCAATTTTTCAATTAAATTGTGGCCTTTTACTTATTCTTACTTATAGTTCCTTTTAATGTGGTAAAGTTTTTCTTTTTCACTTATAGGTCTCTTAATAAACCTGGTAATACTTTTTAGTTTATTTTTTAATGAATAAACAGTTGTCCTAGCATTATTTTAAAATTTTCTACCTTTTACTTACTCATAAGTAGTGCCACCTCTGTCTTCTGTCTTCTATCAAGATTAATATATGCATGTGCATTTCTAGGCATCTTTTCTGTTCTTTTTTTTTTTTTTTTAATTTCTGCTTTGCATGAAACCATTGAGGTAAACAGTGACCCCATCTCTGGAAGACAAGACATTTTATTTTGTTTTATTGTTTTGTTTTGATTTTTTAAAATTTTTTTATTGAAATATAATTTATTATACATGGTCATTGGGACCAGAGTTGAATACCAATACTTGTTTACAATATGTGATGATCAAATTAGGATAATAGCATCATTACAAAACAATCATTCTTTGTGTCTATTAACCGATTTCTTGCCAAGCCCCCTCCACATCCCCCTTTCCCACCTGTAGTAATCACAGTTCTGTTCTTTCCATCATTTGTCAATTCCTCTGCCAACACCATGCATTTCAATTATTATAGATTTATAATTACCCTTGACTTGTGGTAAGGCAGGACACCCTACCTTGTTCTTCAAAGCTTTCTTAGATAACCCTAGTCCTCAGTCTACCTTACGTTCTGTAAAATTATCAGATTTTACTGTATTTTTAAATCTTACTTCTCTGCAATTCCATCCCTTCTCTTTTTTAGGAACTCTTACTGTTGTAGATTGCTGTCTGTCTTTTGTGTCTTTTAAATTCTTTTTTATTTTAAAAATTTATTTGTCTCTCTGTGTTGTGTTTTGGATGAATTCTTCTTTAGTGTTTCTAATTCACTAATTTTATCTCTCATTCACTCTAGTTATTTAACCTTATTTTTTTAATTCATTCATCTACTAAATTTGCCATTTCTAATATTTACAGGTTTTTTCTTCCCAATGTCAACTTGTTTACTTCAATTTCTACCTGCTTTTGTTTTATAATTCCTTGTTCTTTTTTATTGGGTTTTACCTTTTGATTTTATTGCTGAGAATCCTAAACATATTATATTAACGTCTTTTTCATATACTTCAATGAGAACAATTTCACTAGACTAAATCCACGGTTGAATTATTGTTGATGTGGTGGTAGTGGTGGTTTTCTGCCTTTATTGGGCTTGTGTTTATTCACAGGTTTCTGGGTCCTTGAGGATCCAATATTCAAGTCAATTTCTTTTGGGCTGTTTCTGCCTTCGGTGTGTGGGTGTGTGTGTGTGTGTGTGGGTGGGTGGGTGTGTGTGTGTGGGTGTGTGTGTGTGTGTGTGTGTGTAGGCCCACAAATATTAATTGAATCAATGAACATTTAGGGGACATGCAGGCATAGATACAACTTCTGTATTCAGTGCCTTGTAGGATACTATTCACAAAATAGACTGGCAATAAGTATATTTTTAAAATAAATGAGTGTATGAAGTAATAAGCGCAGAAAAACAGAATGGATTCTCTAAGAGTAAGTAAAAATAAACTAATCCCATTTCATTTTCAATAGGCTTTCATATTAAGCTGCTACAAAAAGTTTTCTTAATTCTCAGTGAGTCATTTTATGAATTTCCTAAAAATATTGATATAAACATAGAACATGTGGACATAATCTTCTATCTTTTCAAAGAGTAATGATTATCTCTTAGAAAACTACCTACCCACTTCAAGGATTATCATTTTTCTCTTGTATTGTTCCCCGATTTTAATTCTCTGATGATGTTTTAAAAGACATAACTTGAAGATTTTCAGTAAGGCAGAGCTGTTGTGTATGTTACTGAAAAGTAAGTGCATGGAAGAATGTGAAAATGCACTCATTTCCAGTCTCTGGGTTTTAGGAGTGTGTCAGTGTTTTTTTGAAGAATAAGGAAAACGTTCCTTTAGGAAAGCAACATTATTGTTGCTTAAAAATATTTACTCACTATTTACCTATCAGAATGGCTGAAATGCAAAACACTGACAACATCAAATGCTGACAAATATATGGAGTGACAGAAACTTTTATCTATTGTTGGTGGGAATGCAAAATGGTACAGTGACTTTGGAAGATAGTTTGGCAGTTTCTTACAAAACTAAATATTCTCTTGGGGGGAGGCCAGTTAGCTCACTTGGTTAGAACATGGTGCTGATAACACCAAGGTCCAAGTTTCAATCCCTATAACAGCCAGCTGCCAAAATTAAAACAAACAAACAAAGTACTGTTACCATATGCCCCAGCAATTGATCTACTCAAATGAGTGGAAAACATATCCACACAAAAATCTGCATATCATTGTCATAATTTGGAAACAACCTAGTTGTCCCTCAGTAGGTGAATGGATAAATAAAGTGGTACATTCAGATAATAGACTATTATTTAACACTGGAAAAAATGAGGTATCAAGCCATAGGGGGGTGGGCATGGAAGAACCTTAAATGCATATTACTAAGTGAAAGAAGCCAATCCAAAAAGGCTACACACCACTGGAGCCTAACTACCCGGCAATCTGGAAAAGGCACAACTAGGGAGATGGTAAAAGGGTCAGTGGTTTCAGGGGTTGCCAGAGGTTAGGCGGGTGGAGAGATGAATAGGTGGAGCACAAAGGATTTTTAGGGTAGTGAAACTACTCTACAGTATGATACTATACATGTCATTGTATATTTTGTTCAAACCCATAGAATGTACAATACCAAGAGTGAACCCTAATGTCATGTATGGACTTTGAGTGATGATGATGTTTCAATGTAGGCTCATCAGTTGTAACAAATGTATCACTGTAATGTGGCATGTTGATAGTGGGAGAAACTTTGCATATGTGAGACCACGGGAGTTATCATAAATCTATGTGCCTTCCATTCAATTTTGCTGTGAACGTAAAACTCCTCTAAAAAATAAAGTCCATTAAAAAAAATTTACTAAGACAAACCATGTTTTGTTAAACAGAAGTTTTAAAACATGTCTTGTATAATACCATATGCTCAGGAGTGTACAATAATTCCTTTGGAAGTTCTTATCTTCAAACATGTATATTTAAATAAGTTTCGTCCATATAACAGCAGGTATTTTATTTTCCCCTTCTGCATAATTTTTAAAATGGTAATTAATTCACCCCGGTATTATTCTGGCTGTTATTCAAAGCCTCATAAATGTTTGTTAATTTGTCACTTGTTCCTTATACAATATCTTGGCTATTTAATAATCAATTACAAAAGTCAAGAGAGTACTGCCCCAGCATGAGCCTTAATTGATTATGTACTACATAATAGAATTAAATTCAGAACGAACCATCAATGACAGATGATCCTTCAGTTTTGAGCAAAGTTTTGGTGGGAGTGACTGTGTAAAGATGATAAAATGATGACAGCGAAGGGCCTTGGAATATCATATGATGTAGTTGTATAAGGTTTTTAGGGACATTCCAGGCTAAAGAGGTGAAAGGCATCCCTAGGGCCATCTGCTGTAATTTATGTGCCAATCATTTCTCCACAAAAGCAATATTTTTAGATAATTTTTTCTATCATTTCCCCCCCTTTTTTAAGGAAATCTTTGAAATTGTCTCTCTAAGAACAATTAAGAAAGTAATAATAATGTTGCAAAAATAATTCCAAAATGTTCAGTGTGTTGTTTTTCTTGTGTTTGATCAAGACTATTATTCGTAGGAAAACTTTTGTTGGTGTTGTGGCAATTGATAATTAGTTTTCAGTGGAAGTATTTCTCAGGTGACTGTGTGAAAATATTTTTAAACATTTTCAGTATGCTTCCAAACTAGAAGCACTTTCGTGTAGTTATATCTGTGAAATAAATGACATTGTGTAAAACATTATAGCAGATCTTTTAAAGCAAGTTGACAGGATGACAGTACAGTTACTCACAGTTCAGACTACCACAATATAGAATGTAATGAGCCATAATGCTATTATTTTTCACTTTAGAATTTTAATGTTGTATTTTGTACAGTTCTTCAAATATCATGCATAAAACATGGTGCTGAAACAATAGTGAGTTGTATATTCATAATGCCATTAGTCCAATAACCATGGAAAACAATGGAAATTTTTCATCAGACTATTTTGGAAACTGGTACAGGAAGAAAGACGGCATGAAGAATCTCATGTTTGAAAGGCATTCTGCCTAGATATATAGATACAACAGTTTAATTTTTTGTTTGTTCTGGTTTTTTTGGTTTTTTTTTGTTTTTTTTTTTTTTTTTTTGGTCATGCTGGGAATCTCTCTAAATGCAGCTAGAGCGAGCAGAGCATTTGATTTGAGGCTATGGCATCTTCAGTGATAGGGTGATTCTGTTTTACTTATCCTCAGTGCCCTGCAGGGAAAAAAAAAAAGGAATTGCTCTGATAGTGAACTGACCACTAACTAAATGTGATAAAGGGCAAGAGGCTTGAAAGAATAATGAATGTACCAAATGCAGTATTGAACTAACTCTCCTATAGGATAAGTTAAACATGGATCTCTAATACCTTGGATTTGCTTCTAATATAGTATGACATAATTTCATCATCATAATTACTAATGAATGGAGGTGACATATTTTGTTTTCCAATTTTTAATAAAGTATAAGAATTGAATTTGATGTAGTTAATAGTATGTATGTGGCACTGGTCAGGTAATGATAAATTAATATCTTGGGATGAACCACCATTGAAATAAAACTTCTGTCAAGTAATGCCATTTACTCTCCTTATTAACATACAGAGCAGTTCTGTTGGATCACTTAGCATGGTGAGCTTATTAGGAAAATCACATCGGTTTCAGCAAAAATCTCATCTGACCTTTCTAAATGAAAATAGCATGATGCTAAAAATAATTGGTGGAAGGACCGTCTCTACACACAGAATGGTCTTTCACAATCAATTACCATATTGAAAAGAAACTTTTATTTTTTACGCTGAGAATGCAGAATGTGTCTCTCATTTCTTTTTTTTTTTTTTAATTAAAGGGAATGAGAGTGATATTTACATTAAATGCAAATAGCACCTTCTTTCCTGCTGTATTTCTCAGAAACAGATACCTTTTCTCATCTGTCTCCGGAAACCCCTTGATCACTTTAAAAGAGCAGGTGTGTCTTTTTGAAAATTTAAAAAAAAAAATTGCAGGTAAGTTATATTTAAAATCTTTGAATTTTTGCACATATTGTAAAATGGTAACTAGATGTGTTTACTCAGTTATATATTCATAAAGGGGCTGGAGACATCTAGATGTAGCATTTTATTAACACCACAGAAGAAACTTATTTATAAGAAGTAACTGGGAAAATGAGTAGTAGTCTGCATAGTCACAATATCATAATACTGCATCCTTTATTTAGAAGATGAAACATTACACTTGCATTTAATAATTGAAGAAATCTCGAGTGGATAATTTTGAGTAAGGTACACTTAATTTATATTCTCAAAGGTATTACTAAAACTACACTGCTCAGATGAAATTAAAGAAAACAGAATTTAGTAAACATTTATATCCAAAATATAAAATACAAATATATTTATTTTCTTTTGAGATATGACAAATGTACATTCTAAAATGAAAATTCAGTTTTTAGTTTAAATCAGGATTAAAGTATTCTTTGTGATTGCTTTAAAATACAATGCTATACTTCCTCTCCTCCTAAAACAGAATGAAAATATTTTGAAGAATTTTTGTTAAACAAGTAAGCTAGAAGCCATACTTTTCTAGGAAAAATATTCAGAGAAATATAACCACGCTTGAGGCTTGAATAATGTTCCCATCAAACTAAAGAATAATTTCCTCTTTCTGTGGTTGTCAAAAACCAGTTTTTAAACATCAGATATGATCCACTATACTCTATTATATCATGACTACTCAATGTTTTATCTTTCAACCGTACCTAATATATTTGTTTATATTTTAAACCAGCCCGAAAATGTCTGCCAAGAAATTTTTTACTATATCCACATGATGCAGCATGCAGGCTTGAGTACGCAAAAGGAAGCTAGAATATTCAGGAAACATAATATTCATAGTTTAGTATATATATAAATGTATTAAAAAGACTTTTCTTGATTTTGAATATATTATAGAGTATAACAGCCTGTTAGACAGTCAAGAAACCAACGTGTCTACAAAATCCAAACTCTCAAACAACATGATTAAACTATCGAAAGTAAAAAAACAAAACAAAACAAAAAAGCAGACTCCTACTTAAGTTGTAAAGTTTTTCTTCCCTGGTACATATAATCACGAAGAAATTAGTTTTTACCTAATATCCATTTAATATGGACAGACATAAGTTGACATTAAGCTTTATAATAAGTTCTGAAGGATTGAGGAATATTGGATATGTGAAAATTAATAGGTAAGGTTCTGTTTTATAGTATGAGAGCTTTGAAGTCTTTTGAATCCGAAGTACTAGGCAAAGATCAACTGAAAAGAGGAGAGAATATCAGAGGCTTACGATGCTGCTCATATTTTACAGAGATCTCTGCCGCTAGTAACTTTGCATTATGGCCTTATAGAAAAGCAGGTGTGTATGGCCTAGTTTGTGGAATAAGTCCAAACACTTTTGTAATAACCCAGATAATACAAAATTACTAATAACAATTATGATATTTTACAAACTTTTTTTGTTTTTATTTTTATTATATTATTAACATAAAATCAAAGAAGTAAACAAATAAATGACTAGATTAAAGAAAAAATTCTTTAGGGTGGGCCATGGGAAAAAAAATTTAGAGATGGAATTCTTTTGAGAGATCACCTGGTCTGTTTACAGATGAGAAAACTGGTGGGCAGCAAAAAGGTTAAGTGAATTGCCTAAGGCTTTTGAAGTTATTGTAGGATCAAAACCAGACATATATCCTGCTTCCTTAATCTCCCTATCAGTTTTATTTCTATTTTTTATTTTACAATAATCAAGTGATATTTGTTATAAGTTAAAATTTTAAAGTGCTTATGTAAATGTGACTTATGTAATCACGTCTGACTGTTAACCAATTTGATTATGACCAACAACAAGTACTTATGGAGTATCTTTTCTGTAAAATTTAATTTACAGTTTCCGTTATCATCGTTATTCTGGAATAAAAAGTGTTTTCCCCATTTGTTTGGAAATGTAATAAATGTATTCATTGGTTAATACAATTCTTTAATTTGACATCGCATCTTTTTTCAAGTATATGATTTTTAATTTTAATTTTAAGAGCAAATATTTAAAATCCATTTTAAAAACATCACAATTATAAGAAAAAGGAAGGAAATGCACTGTAAATCAATAGTATAAATTCCAGACAAACAAACCTATGTGATTGGAAATAAAGCAAATTTATACATAATTAAGCATTGCCAGTACAGATGAAATCAGATTTATAAATTAGGCAAAAATATTGGAAATATATACTCAGATATTCAAATGCAAAAATAAAAATACCTGATTTTTAATGGTGCAATTTTCCATTTACTATTTTCAAAATAATGTGTATTTGTATTGAAAGGCATATAACTTTTTTATTTTTCATGGTTAATTTCTCAATATAGGAAAAATGTCTTTGGGTATATTGAAAGTTTGGTTTTAAAATTATTTAAAAATATTTGTCAACAGCCATTGCTAATTAGTAATGAGATTTTCTGGTTGTCTCTGTGAATAAATTACTATTAAACTAACAAAAATTAATATATAAGAATGAGGATTTGAAAAGAATTTGAAAAATTGTGTTAGTGCTTTATGGATTTATTTGTTTCCCTCAATAGAGTACTATTGGAGAAGCTGATATTTTTACTTTGTGACTGCTGACATCTGTTGTGAAATGTCAAGATTCCACTGGAATTTTGGCACATAGTCAGGGGACTTAAAATCCATCCAGCTATTCTTTTGCCAAACATACTTGCTCTATTTTATAAATCAGAAGTACAGCTAAATATATTTTCTTCAGTTAAACTTTCAGCACCTCCATAGTACTCAGTAGTTTTAAAAATCACTAAAATTTTTCTTATTCAAATTCCATTCGAATGTATCGTGTTAAGTCCATGATGAATTCTTCCACTTCATTTTCTAAATAGCTTGTGTTTCCATGATTCTCTAATTCCATTAAATTAGTAAAGTGGTTCATGTCTTCCTTAATTGTTATCAAGATCTAATGTGTCCAAATAAACTTATAGATTGTCTTCCATTCATTAGTCTTGGTTCATATCAAACTTCCAATTAATTATTGTTTGCAGTGCATAATTAACATGTACATACTAAAATAGGTGTAAGTATGATTTCTCACTAGAAGGTGGATTCTCTCTTGATGTTCAATACTTACTGCTTGACTTTGATTTTATTTTTGTCATGTCCTCATTTCAAATTGATTCATAATTCAGAATTCTCACAATTAAATCATAATAGAGAAAATCCATTACTGGCTAAAACTAATCAGTAAAAAAACTGCTATTGTTAGTGTCCAAATACAAATATGCAAGAAGTTTCTTTCACATTTTAATATATGACTATAAATTACCAATCATGGGTTATTTTCCTTATGAGGAAATATCTAGAAAACATTAACTTGTGCAAAGTAAAATGCCTTTTGTATGATCATCTTTCAAATGTGTATGTACGTGTATGCTGTTTTAATAAAAATTTCAGATGTTATATGATTCTTTTTCTTAAGAAACCAAATTGTCATGCTGAGCTTGTGAATGTCATAACGTGACCTGATATGCCATCAGATATCTTCTCTTTAGCCCATTTTGAGTCAACTTTTACTTCCCATTCAGTCCCAAATTCCCATGAATTCTCAGGGAGGATCTGTTCTTCCTAAGGCCAACATGAATGTCACATATTTTAAAGTGAAGATGGTAGAATGCCAGTTTTGAAATGTCTTGACAATTAATGAGATCAGTGAATTGTCCCTTTGCAAGTTTGAGGAACCAAGGAAGAGCAGTGGAAAGGAGAGATAAAACACATAGGTGAATGTTTATAAAAAGAGGAATACGGGAAAAATGTGGTGGCCAAAGGAAAGCAACTTAAACTAAAGAAAGTGAGTGAGATGGGCAGATATTTTGAAAAGAAGAAAAACGGAAACCTGAGGAAAAAATAACTGTCAACAGTTTTCTCTAGTAGATACCTTGATTTTTGTTTATTTTATGCTTTCCAGTGAATAATTTCAAAATGGCTGACCACACTTTCCTCTTCCATTCATTTCAACCCATTAATTGTTCCTCTATACCATGCCTCTTAAATACTAATACAAAATGCTGTGTCTAGGATCAGCTTCGAGATATTTATAAACTAACATTTTAGCAACACTTCCTAAATACTTGTGTAGTTTAAGCAATGATGTTAAGGTGCTTTCTATTTCAATTGGACTTATATGAATCATCAGTAAATTCACACTTTTCTAGCTCTAAAGATATCCCCAGCAAGAAAGTTCTTATTTCATACATTAGCATTTGCTTTTTTTTCTCATAAGTTTAACCAAATCCCATTGGTTTTATTTATTTCTCTCTAAAATTCCTTTAAGATATTATTTTCTGAACCGTGGCTGACAAACCACTTGTACTTCCAACCCTAGATTTTCTCAGTTAGAATTTCTAAGGAGAAGAAACCATTGATAATATCAAAATTGTGCAGTAATATATCATTCTATAAAAACTACTGCATATAATGCCATATACTTAAATGCCATGTAAATATAGTTTTGAAAAACAGGTACATTATCTCGTGTAGCAAAAAGTCCAGAGGTTATTTATCTGTCATTTGTTTTGAAATGTCATTGTGACTCTATTCTGGCCAGTCATTGTCAGAAAAAGAACAGGATCGATGTAACTGGCCTGGGCCAATCATGATTAGTTCTTTGGAATGAGTACATTCCCTGAGCATAGTGTTCCTTGATATCTGAACAGAATTGTTGTTATGTTGATAAAGAAGATGAAAAAAAAAGTCTAATTTTAATTATGCGTTGTTAGACATAGAAATAGAAATAAACATTTTGTTATACTGTGCAATAAATTATCTCATTATTTCAGTTTCTGTGAATTTTCTTAATCTTATATCACTGCTTTGATTTTATTTAATTAATTATTTATTTTTATTTGTACTACATGGACGAATACATACAAGAGGGCTCACAACCGGGTATAGTAATATGTGATTCCAAAGTACGGGTTTGGCGAGTAGACAGAAAAAGTAAGCACTATGATTCTTTCGCATTTGTGTAAATCTTGATTTTATCATTGAAAATTAGTCAGCCAGAAAATATATCTTTTAAATGGTTTAGCTTTACGTATAATATGTGACTGTCATATTTAGGGTTATCTGTGCGTCTTTTATTTGGTACTATGTCGTGTATCTCAGGTATGATATATTTCTGACACCATTTCAGAGCACACGTTTTTCTTGATAGCTGCATTCCTGTGCACATCCAAAGAATAAAATTTAGAATATATAGCAGAGTTTTTACAATTATATTTCTATCTGTAACATTTTTTTGTGTGTGTGTGTGAATAGCTATTTCCTTTTCTCCGCTGTTTAAGAAACTTGATATTGGGATGGAAATGTCCATACATATTAAATAAATAGTTTTTAAAAATTACTTTCAGTTTCACAAGGTTTATGTTGAGTAAAAATAGACAATATGAATTTATGTGTGTGTATATACGTGTGTGTATGTTTTCATACAGATAGTTTAACTCCTACATGGAATATTATACAGAAGTGAAAGAGTACCACACCAATATAAAACTATATAGATGAATTTTAGCCCAATAATATCAAGAAAAAAAATCTGATCATATGACATGCTACATGATAGATATTTTCATAAAGCCAAACAAAATGAAAATAAAAATTTAGTCTTTAGGAATATGTGTGTGTCTAATAAACTTACAGATATAAAAAAAGATGAACAAATTATTCAAAACGATGCTACCCATGTGAAGAGAGGTGGGGAATGTTTACCAAATGACAAGGTGGCTAGATGTAGATTATTTGCAAGTTCCCTGCACTGTCACAGGGGTGTGGGAGGCTTGGCAGTTGATTGTTACATTATTAAAAATAACTAACTCCGTGAATGAGAGGCAGACCAAGAGTACACTGTGCCTTCAGCGTAATATTATGAGTAAGGTCCCACTCACGTCAAATGTATGTAAGTATGATTTCTTATGATGTTAAGTGAAATAAAGAAATATGGGGCATAATGACTACATAATTTGGATTTAGATTAAAGCAGTAATAAAGGATGGTTACTGGTGCTTGCATAGAAAGTTACTGCTCATTTTTATACAACTTTCTATACATGCAAAATTTTATTAATAGCAAGATTGTAGAAGCATAAAAAGTAATCAATAAAACTCTCTGCATTCTGTAATATCCCAAATCTAAGGTTATATTTGCACCTGTCGAGTTGCATTTTTTGGCTGTGTGTTTAGTACTGTGCTTGGCACCCAGAATATGTCAAGTATAATGTTAATTTTCAAATTGTTAATTTTTTAGGTTGTTGACAATTATTTATCTAATCCTGTGCTCAATATATTCATTTCCAGTTTAGGTTTCAGCAAATGGCTAAGAAAGTATATATGAGAAGACAGTCATATAGTATTTCTATATGCACTAGGGAATTATTGACAGTACTTTTCTTTTTTTGTGGATCAATTTCAATTTATAAAAAATTTTCTCTTTAGTAATTATGCCCCAAATAAGCATACTTCTAACATTTATTCCTGTGAAAGATTGAAAGTATTTTTTGAAAAATAACAAAATCTTACTGCATTCATGAATGTCATTTTCTAATTTTCAAAGTTTCTGTTTGTAAAAAAGAATGGCAATCTTTCTCATTAAAAATAAAATTTAAAGATAAAAGTAGGTATATAAATCATATAAAATAGAGCATAAAACACACACCCATGTTTGAATCATTTTTAAGTAAAAAGATAATAATAATTGAGATAAAAAAATAAAAGTTAACTTTCTTAGGAAGTATTTTTCTTTTCTATTATGAGCATACATCTTACAATGTGGTAATCAGAGGTATTTATACAGAATGGCCACTAAAATTAATATTAATGAGTGACTTAATTCAAGAGCAAAATTTAATATAACTTGTCATAATTAGTTATGTAAATTATTTTAGGGTAGTTGATAATTGTGGTCTATCAATTAAATGCAACTTTCATGCACCCCAATCTTAATTAATTAATATAAAAATGTTTATAGCATTTGCTAGTTAATAAACATACTCCATACATATCTCCAGCTGTTTGTAAGACCACTGTTCAGGATGAATCATATATATTTTTAAATAACAGAAGTTATTAGCACAAATATCTTAAAACAAAATATCTTTTTAGAATTAAAACCTATAATAAATTTTAGCCACATTAAATTGACCAGTTTGGGATTAAATAATAATTATTATTGTAATAATTAATACTTTAAATAATGTTTATAATTGGTTTTAGAGTAAAAACAACTGTACAGTATAATTTTCAATATATTTATCATTCTCCTAAAGATGTATGGAGTACAGGAGTTGAATATATTTCAAGGATTGTACTAACAGAGTATTTTATTTTATATTTCATCTCAAAAAGTAGAAATATTTTCTCTAAGTTAAATATGATATATTTTCAACAAGCAAATATTGAATGAGCAGATAGTTGCTACTAAATTCTAAAAACATAAGAAGGAAAATATATAAGGACATTTAGATATCTGCTGCCATATAGTACACATATTTTTATTTAGAAGGAACAGATTTTATGTATTACTACTACACTTGGAATTTTGACACAGAGTGGTTTTTTTTGTGGCTGTTTATTTTGTCTTGGATATTACAGGTAGGATTTTAGTTAGCCTATTGACCCTTGGTTTCATAATTATAGGACTTACTCAGAATATAGAAGTTTAACTAAATGTGATGTGAGTTGAGTATTGACCCCAAGCTGCCTTTAATTGAGTACAAGGTAGGGAAAAAAATATTGAACTAAAATTGATAAAAGTTTGTTTTCATTGTGGAATAATTCTTTTATCACTCGGTGTTGATGGAGTAGTTTAAGCCTTTATTTAAGCACTAAAACAAATTTTTAAGATTGGGGTAATTTCTGCAATTTCATGTAGTGTCTGAGAGAATGATTCTTAATTCTGAATTTTTTAATGGCTACTTCTAGACATTGATATAATTGTGATTTTCTCTGTTCATCAGTGTTCTTAATTGTAAATATCAGAATCCACTATCTCTTTTTTATTATTGGTTATGAATATTCATGAGATACAGAGCTGATTGTCACCCTTTGTGCCCAAGATGTAAAGGCCAGATTCATACTGGCAGCATGCCCATTACCAAATTGCATTTGTACTCCGTCTACCCCACCCAATTATTCCCAACCTGCCTCCCCCTCCCCCTTTCTCCCCACTCCACTTTGTAGCCCAAGGTATGTCCTCTCCCTCGGCTAGTCCAATGCACCCCTGTGGTCTTTCTTTCATTCCTTCTTTCTCTCTTAGTTCCCACTTATGAGTGAGTACATGTGGTATTTCTCTAGAGTAAGCAGTAAAGGATGCGTTAAAGATATTGGGGATCTCAAATAATCTCTGGAGAGCAGGAGAATTAAAAATGGTGGCATGAACCAGGAGCAACACTGGGGACACAACACAGCCAGGAAGGCAGCAATATCAGTGAACCATTACAACTCAAACACCTCTGCTGCCATTGCTAGTTTGTTGACCCTATTAATGCTCAAGACTGGATGGCAAAATGTCCACCACAGCAACCCCAGGGGACCCAAATATGTTGCACACTCTCCAGAAGATGATACTAGATGTTCAGTGCCTCAGGCTCTTCAGTGCTGCATCTTACTATGTCTCATCTGGGATTTGGATCAGTGGAAGCAGTTTCCCAGGTATTCTGCCTTAAAAAAGCAGGATTCAAACAGACCTATCAAATGCAATCTTAGTATTTAAAAGATACTGGGTCACAACAAACGGTGGATATCTACTACACTTAATTAACACATATTGAATACGTGTTCAAATATTCTTACTGTCAGTTCCTAGAATAATAAAGTAATATTATTTTAGGGGAAAAAACCCTACATGAACTCTGAAATCAGAAATAACCCAGTTAAAAAACAGGCAAAGAAGCTGAATAGGCATTTCTCAATGGAAGATATACGAATGGCCGACAGACACGTGAAAAAGTGTTCAACATCACCCAGTATTCGCGAAATGCAAATCAAAACCACTTTGAGATACCATCTCACTCCAGTTAGGATGGCTAATATCCAAAAGACTAAGAATGATAAATACTGTCGAGGTTGCAGAGAAAAAGGAACTCTCCTATGCTGTTGATGGGACTGCAACATGATAAAGACTTTATGGAAAATGGTATGGAGGTTCCTCAAACAATTACAGATACCATATGACCCAGCTATTCCACTGCAAGGAATATAACCAGAGGAATGGAAATCATCACACCGAAGGGATACCTGTACTCATGTTTATTAGAGCACTATTTGCAATAGCCAAGAGTTGGAACCACCCCAAATGTCCATCAACAGATGAGTGGATAAGGAACTGTTGTATATCTACACAATGGAATACCATTCTGCTATAAAAAAGAGTGAAATACTACCATTTGCAACAACATGGATAGACTTAGAGAAAATAATATTAAGTGAAACAAGTCAGGCACAGAAAGAGAAATACCACATGTTCTCACTTATTTGTGGGAGCTAAAAAAAATAAATAAATAAACACACAAACAAATAAAGGATGGGGGGGAAGAAGACACAACAATCACAATTATTCCTTGAACTTGTTAAGACAAGTCAACAGATATGATGTAGTCGGGGGGTGGGGAGAGGGAAGGGGGAAAGAGGAATGGGTAAAGGGACAAGAAAATCAACTACAATGTATAATGAGAAGTTAAATAAAATTTTAAAAAATTTAAAATAAGTAAATATATAAAAAGAAAATCTGCAGTTTTAGTGTTGCAATGTTATCAGTTGCAAAAAGTAGACCTCTAGTCTTTCTTGTTTTCTTTTTACAAAAAAAAAATACATATAGTTTTGGGTTTTGATCTTCCCATTGACAACATAGGCCACATTTTCATTCACAGTCTTTGTCTCATTCTTCATGGAATTCAAAATATGCTATATTTTGTGAATTTTCCTGAAAAATTGAAATCACTCAAAACTCATCCAAAAAGTTGGAAAATTGCAAATATTGCCTCTATGGTACAAAGTAGCTACTATACTCATTTAAAATGAGATTCTAGCACTTGTGTGCTATTCTGTTAAAATTCTTAGCTGTTTTGGCCAGCCAGCTCTCTAGATTTATGCCCATACTTGGACCTCATCACAAAACATTTATAACTTCAAAAGTACGGAGGACAAAGTGAGAGTACTAATATAGGTCAACACAGAGTAGATCTGTTACAGCTTCTAAATTTTCCTTTTATCTTTTGCTAAGGGAATAATGGGATAATTATAGTTTTGTTATATGATTATCAACAAAGAAGATAAATAAATGGAACATGTTCAGTTTTATTAATTTAACTTTTTGAATATTCACAGTATTTCCATTCACTTTCTAATTTACTACCAGCTTTTCTCTAGGGATTGGTTTTTTGTTCATTGATTTTTTTTGTTCTTTCTCACTTTCTAGAACCCTGAAAAATATCCAGGCCCTTTTAGCTTAAGTATCAGTACAATGTATAAGCTAGTATTATAGAAATGCATTAGTTTTAAACAAAGATGGAGCAAAAAGACCTATATTTAAAATCTTACTCTAGAAAAAAACTTATAAAGTTTAAGCTATTTTCTTTTATGATAAACACTTTTCCCATTAATTAAATTATGAACAAGAAAAAAAGTCACTTATCTGAAAACAGAATATGCAAATTACATGCTTTTGTGTATGGTGGCAAGGAAGGATATGCCAAACAGTTGTGTTTAGCCCCATTTCTCATGATACATTTGAAAAAGTTAGTTTACTCATAGAACATATTGATAATTTGTTTCGAAAGCATTTTTGCATGGTTTGAAGACATGAATTGCCAATATACTTTATGTAGCAAGTTATAAAAATGAAGCTTAATTTGGATTCTGTCAGGTAACATTAAAATACACTCTAATCTGATATATCCTTTCATTTCATTTTGTTTCTACAACATTTGTTAAGCTCAGTTGTGCTCAAGAAACTGTAAACAAGACAGATACTAATGTCTTCTTTATTAGTCATTGAAGGAAGTAAATTCTGATACCTTGCCTACTTGGTTACAAACGACTAACCAAATCAAACAATTTATTCCACAATTGACCATTTCAGGGAAAATAAAAACAAGCTAAAGTATCATTTTAAATCAAGTGACCAAACTTGTAAACTCAGAGTAGATATAGTTTGAGCTGAACTCAAAGTCTTAAATAAATATTTGTTTTTACTCTTTTGCTTTTATTTACTTTGTTTTTCATCAAACAAACCTGATTCCATGCTAATGTAATTCTGAGCAAATTGGCATCTGTGTCCCGGTACTATTTTAAGATTTTATGATGACTGTATTTCTTTCAGAATGCTTTAAAATTATATAAGAAGCAGCAAAACTTTAATTTTTCTGACTTTATCACTAACTCATAAGAGCCAACTTATGTAATCGAAAATCAACTATTTATACCAGTGCTTAGCAGAAGTATGACAATTTAAAAAAAAAATTACAAAAAATAATTTTGATTCCAGAATCTTTTTTTTTTTTTTTTTTTTTTTCTTTTACTTAAATGCGGGCATGAATCTGGTCAGGTCTTAAAACAAGTTATCAGATCATTATAAAATTTCTTTTGAAGTAAGAAAGAAATGAAGGTATTTCTACACCCTTTTCCCTGTATGACTTGTTCACTTTGGTTCTTAGTTACATCTCTGTCTTTTGCTATACCTGGAGGATAGTGGTTGCATATATAAATGCTTCTCAAACTTTAATGTAAATCCAAATTACCTGTGGTTCTTGTTAAATTTCAGATTCTGATTCAGTAGGTAGTGATGTGCCTGAGATTTGACATCTTTAACATCTTTCCATATAATGGTGATGCTGTTATTCAAGCAAGGATGCATGTGGACAGAGTTTTCTCAGGATTGATGGAAACCTTCACTTAAAAATACGTAGCACTTAATTTTGCCCATTGTTGCTCAATTCTTAACTAAGCAGATTTTTAAAATGTCATCTGGTAAACTTCATAAAGATTATCATAGTAAAAAAGCATAGGGTTTAGAGTTGAACATAACAAAATTAAAAATTTGCAGTTCTAACTTTTGACAGATTACTCATTGAATTTCAGGGTTTTTTTTTTTTTAACTGCAAACTATCGTGCAAATTTATATCATATTTTTCTACACATCCTGCCTCTGTCTCTGTCTCTGTCTCTGTCTCTGTCTCTCTCTCTCGACAGGATATATACAGGATGTGTAGAAGGAATATACATACATGCATACACACACATACGTAAATATATGTGTATACAGAGAGAGAGAGAGAGAGAGAGATAAGCAAATCATAGAATATGTATTTCGAAGGAAGCCGGTATTTCTAAATTTGCATGGTAGTTCTGGGGCATTTTAGATGTTTCTTGTGGTTTAAGAAACCATCAACCCAGTATTATGTGGGTTTTATCATATGAGGATACTTCAAAAAGTTTGTGGGAAAATGTAATTAAGAGATAATGCAATCTTTCCATGAACTCTTTGAAGATACACACACTTTTTTTTCTTTTTTTCTTTTTCTGATCTAGAGCATCTTCTATGCTAGAACACGCATGAGAACAAGAACCAAGCAAAGAGAGGGCAGTTTTCAAGGCTGTAAAATGTGTGGATTTGAGCTAGTACAGGCCTCAAAGTGAATTTATCAGCACTCTTTAAAGTACTGTATTTCATGCACCTGGTTATGGCTTTTGAGAAAAATTCTAATTTTATCTATTTCCAAGTGACATACCATACTGCTTTTCAAATGATAGATTCAAGAAGGAATGAATTTGTTCCTGCTGAAAGTTTTGTCATGGGACAATTTTCATGTTATAGCAGTGGAAATTCATATGGAACTGGCAGGCAGGTTAATTTTAAATCAGTTCAAAAACTCTGAATCCCTTTTGGTAACTATTATGTTTAGTTTAAAAGAACTCTGTAGGCTAATTATAGATACCATGCTATTCTTTTGTGTGTGTGTGAAGTTGACATGCTGAGTTAGTCTTTTAAATAAATAAATCAAGTCATTTTAATTGATGATAAAAAGTATGAAATATATCTAGGTAAAGCAACATATTTTCTTTTACTAGAAAACATGGTGTATATCACAAAACATTTAAAAACGAGAATAATTAGTCTTTTTTGTTAACTCCTCATGCTTGCCCACTTCATATCAGAAACAAAATATCATAATCCTCATGTCAGTGAAGAATTAAGATTATTCATGGATTTGGTTATTATTGTCCAGTGATATAAAAATCTTACTGGAGAAAATCAAGGGCACATTTTATACCACTTTTAAAACTATACTTGAGTGCTCCAAAACTCAAAAATTGTTTCGTATTGTACAGCTGTTTCTCTCAAATTTTAAGTAATGGGGCTAACATGGTCTAACCTCACTTTGTTTTTTTGGTTTTTTAAAAATTTTATTGGATATGAATATTCATGAGATACAAAGCTGATTGTCGCCCTTCGTGCCCAAGATGTGAAGGCCAGATTCATACTGGCAGCATGCCCATTACCACAAATTGCATTTGTACCCCATGTCCCCCACCCAATTATCCCAAACCTCCCTCCCCTTTTCCCCCCATTCCACTTTGTAGCCCAAGGTATGTTCTCTCCCTCTGCAATCCCAACGCACCACTGTGGTCTTTCTTTCCTCCCTTCTTTATCTCTTCGCTCCCATTTGTGAGTGAGCACATGCGGTATTTATCCCTCTGGGCTTTGCTTATTTCACTCGAAATAAATTTCTCCAGGCTCATCCATGTTGTTGCAAATGGGAGAATTTTATTCTTTTTTATAGCAGAGTAGTATTCCATGGTGTATATATACCACAGTTTCTTCATCCAATCATCTATTGATGGACATTTAGGATGGTTCTATATCTTGGCTATTGTAAACAGAGCTGCGATGAACATGGGAGTGAAGATATCCCTCGACATGATGATTTCCATTCCTCTGGGTATATACCCAGAAGTGGGATTGCTGGATCGTGTGGAAGATCTATCTGTAGTTGTTTGAGAAACCTCCATACTGTTTTCCATAGTGGTTGTACTAAATTACAGTCCCACCAACAGTGCAGGAGCATTTCCTTCACTCCATACCCTTGCCAACATTTGTTATGCACCACCTTTTTGATTATAGCCAGTCTAACTGAGGTGAGGTGGTATCTCAATGTAGGTTTAATTTGCATTTCCCTGATGACTAGTGATGTTGAGCATTTTCTCATGTTCCTGTGGGCCATTTGTATGTCTTCTTTTGAAAAATGTCTTTTCAGCTCCTTTGATCACTTTTTAATAAGGTTATTTGTTTTTTTACTGTGTAATTGTTTGAGTTCCTTGTATATTATGGGTATTAATCCCTTGTCAGATGCATAGTTGGCAAAAATTTTCACCCACTGTATAGGTTGTCATTTCACTACTGTGTAAAAGTGTTTTAGTTTAATATAGTCCCATTAGTTTATTTTTTTCTTTTGTTGCTTATGCTTTTGGGCTCATGTTCAGAAAGTCTGTGCCCAGACCTAGTTCCTGAAGTGTTTCTCCTGTAATTTTACAGTTTCAGGTCATATACTTAAGTCTTTAGTCCATTTTGAGTTGATTTTAGTGTATGGTGAAAGGTGCATATCTAGTTTCATTCTTCTGCATATGGATATGCAGTTTTCCCAGCTCCACCTGTTGAAGAGGCAGTCTTTTCCCCACTGTAGATTTTTGTTGCCTTTGTCCAATGTCAGAAGTCTGTAAGCCTGAGGGGTGATATCTGGGTTCTTAATTCTGCTCCACTGGTCTGAGTATTTTTATACCAGTACCATGCTGTTTTGGTTACAATAGCTGTGTAGTATAATTTGAAGACAGGTAGTGTTATGCTTCTGACTGTATTTTTTTTTCCCCCCTCAGGATTGCTGTGGATATACAGGGTAATTTTTTGTTCCATGTGAAAGTTAAGATTGTTTATTCCATTTCTGTGAAGAATGTCATTGGTATTTTGATGGGGATTGCATTGAATATATAGATTGCTTTGGGTAGTATTGACATTTTCACAAGGTTAATTCTTCCAATCCAAGAACACAGAATATCTTTCCATCCTTTTGTATCTCCTTTAGTTTCTCTCTTAGTACTTAGAAGTACTTTGTAGTTCTCACTGTAGACGTCTTTCACCTCTTTGGTTAAATTGATCCCTAGGTGTTTTATTTTTTTCGTGACAATTGTAAATGGGCTTATTTCTTTATTTCTCTTTCTGTTAGTTCATTATTTGAGTATATAAATGCAACTGATTTGGGGGCATTTATTTGTATCCTGCAACATTACTGAAGTTATTAACCAGCTCTAAGAGTTCTTCAACACAGTCTTTAGGTTTTTCTATATATAGTATCAAGTCATCTGCAAAAAGGGAAAGTTCGACTTTGGCTTTTCCAGTCTGGATTCCTTTTATTTCTATCTCTTGCCTGATTGCTCTGGCTAGTACCCCCAGTACTATACTGAATAGAAGTGGTGAGAGTGGGCATTTTTATCTTGTTCCTGTTCTTAAGGGAAAGGCCCTCAGCTTTACCCCATTCAGAATGATACTTGTGGTGGGCTTGTCATAGATGGCTTTTATTTTGTTGAGATAATTTCCTTCTATACCTAATTTGTTGAGAGTCTTTATAATGAAAGGATGTTGAATTTTGTCAGATGCTTTTTCAGCATCTATTGAGATAATAATATGGTCTTTGTCCTTGAGCTTGTTGATGTAATGTATCACATTTATTGACTTTCGTATGTGGAACCATCCTTGCGTCCCTGGGATGAATCCCACTTGATCATGATGTATAATTTTTTTATTGTGTTGCTGCATTCTGATTGCTAATATTTTGTTGAGGATTTTTGCATCTAGGTTCATTAAGGATATTGGCCTGTAATTTTCTTTTTTTGTTCTGTCTTTATCTGGTTTTGGTATCAGAGTTATTTTGGCCTCATAGAATGAGTTTGGGAGAGCAGCTTCTGCTTCAGTTTTTTGGAATAGTTTGAGGAGAATTGGTGTTAACTCCTCTTTAAAAGTTTGATAGAATTCAGCTGTAAAGCCATCCAGACCTGGACTTTTCATTGTTGGAAGATTACTGATTACCGTTTCAATCTCCTTACTTGTTATTGGTCTGATCAGTTTTTCTATCTCTTCTTGGTTCAGTCTGGGTAGTTTTTATGTGTCTAGAAACTTATCCATATCTTCCAGATTTTCATATTTGTTGACATACAGTTGTATATAATAGTCTCTAATGATTCTTTGTATTTCTGTGGTATCAGTTGTAGTGTTTCCCTTTTCATTTCTGATTTTTGTTGTTTGGGTCTTCTCTATTCTTTTTTTTTGTTAACCTAGCTAATGGTTTGTCTATTTATCTTCTCGAAAAACCAACTTTTTGTTTTGTTGATCTTTTCTATTGTTTTTTGGGTCTCTATTTCATTTAGTTCTGCTCTGATCTTAATTATTTCCTTCCATCTACTGCCTTTAGGTTTGAATTGTTGTTCTTTTTCAAGTTCTTTGAGTCATACTGTTAGGTTGTTCGTTAGAAGTCTTTCCATTCTTTTGACGTAAGCATTTATTGCATTAAATTTGCATCTTAGTACTGCCTTTGCAGTATTCCACAGGTTTTGGTATGATGTATCTTTATTTTCATTAGTTTCAAGAATTTTTTTGATTTCCTGTTTAATTTCTTCTTGGACCCATAGGTCATTCAGGAACCTATTGTTTAGTTTGCATGTATTTTTATATTTTCCAGAGTTTTGCTTATTATTAGTTTCCAGTTTTGGTCCATTGTGGTCTGAATAGTTACTTTGAATGATTTCAATTTTTTTCTTTAATTTGCTGAGACTAGATTTGTGACATAATATGAGGTCTATCCTGGATAATGTTCCATGAGCTGATGAGAAGGAACTATATTCTTTAGTTGTTGGGTGAAATGTTCTGCATATATCTGCCAGGCCCTGTTAGTCTAAGGTGTTGATTAAATCCTGTGCCTCTTTGTTAACTTGTTGCCTGGAAGATCTTCCCATACTGAGAAAGGGGTGTTCAGGTCACCCACTATTAACGTATTAAGGCCTATTTCTTTCATTAGGTCTAAGAGTGTTTGCTTTACATACCTGGGTGCTCCAGCATTGGGTGCATATATATTTATGATTGTTTTGTCTTCTAGCTGGATAGATCCTTTTTTTCATTATATAGTCGCCTTCTTTGTCTCTTTTTATGTTTTTTGGTTTAAAATCTATGTTGTCTGATATAAGAATAGCTACTCCTGCTCGTTTTTGGTTTCCATCTGCATGGTATATCTTTTTCCATCCCTTCACTTTTAGTTTATGTGTGTCTCTACAGGTGAGTTGGGTATATTGAAGACAACATATACTTTGGTCTAACTTTTTAATTTAATCAGTCAGCCTGTGTCTTTTGAATGGGGAGTTTAATCCATTCATGTTTAGGGTAGTTATTGACAAGTATTGTTAAATTCCTGTCATTTAACTGCTTTTCATTTAAATGATTTAATTATCTTTTGATCCTTACTTCCCCTTTTATTTCTCTTCTTCAATGTTAGTTGGAAATTTAAGGTGGCATGATTTAGGTTCTTTCTCTTTTTTGCTGACATTTTTGTTTTAATGGTGGGTTTTGCTCTTTCCTGTGTATTTGTGATAGTGGTCACCATTATTCAGATTCCAGATGAATGACTCCCTTGAGGATTTCTTGCAGGCTGGTTGTGTGGTGGTGAACTCCTGCAACTTTTGCTTGTCTGGGAAATGCACTATTTCTCCCTCATTTCCGAAGGCGAGCCTTGCTGGGTAAAGAATTCTTGGCTGGCAGTTTTTTTCTTTTAGTATTTTGAATATATCATTCCACTTTCTTCTGGCTTATAGGATTTCGGTTGAGATGTCCGCTGTTAGTCTGACTGGGCCTCCCCTATAGGTGACTTGATGCTTTCTCTTGCTGCACTTAGAATTCTCTCTTTGTTGTTGAGCTTTACAAATTAAACTATAATGTGTCTTGGGGAGGATCTTTTTGGATTGAATCTATTTAGGGACCTTTAAGCTTCCTTGATCTGAAGGTCCATATCTCTCCTTACACCTGGGAAGTTTTCTGTTACTATTTCCTTGAATAGGTTTTCAATACCTTTTCCTTTCTCTGCCCTATCTGGAATACCCACAGTTTAGATCTTAGAGCACTTGAGGTTGTTTGCTATCTCTCTTAGATTTTTGTCATTATTTTTAATTCTTTTTTCTTCTGTTTGTCTGCCTGGGTTATTTCAAAAAGACCATCTTCGAGATCTGAAATTCTTTCTTCTGCTTTGTCTACCCTGCTGCTCAAGCTCTCAGTTGTGTTTTTTATTTCATTGTGTGAATCTTTCATTTCTAGGAGTTCTGCTACACTCTTTTTAAAGGTATTAATCTCTTTGTAAATTTCCTCCTTCATATTCTGGATATTTTTTTCTTGTTTTATTGTGTTCTCTAATTATGTCTTCTTTTATTTCTTCAAGTTTTCTTAAGATCATTCTTTGGAGTTCTTTTTCAGATATTTTTAGTATTCCCTGTTCCATGGAGGCTGAAATTTGAGCATTACTATAGTCCTTCAGTGGTATCATATTGTCTTGTTTATTTGTAGTTGTAGTGTTTTTTCTTTGACGTTTGCTCATTTGGTAGAGGGTTTGCTTCTTCTAGTACACTGAGGTTGGCTATGAGGATCAAGATTTCTTCCTCTATATGCAGAGTTTACTGCTGATTCTTCTTATATCAGTGTAGTCAAGTGAGCAATAGGTGACCTGTTGAGTGGCTCTGGCTGCTACTGTAGTGGTGGATTGTCTTTGCTTGACAGTAGGTGTGGTAGTCACCTTGGTTCCTGTTCCAAAATCTGTGGCTGTAGAATGAGCCCCAGCACCACACAGGTCTCCTGTGCTCATGTCAGTGGGGCAGGCCATGGGTGCTGGCTCTTCTCTCCAGGTCCAAGGGGGGAGGGGTCTCCTGCGCCGTATGGGTCTCCACATCTCACCTCCACAACCTCACTTTGAAGAAGTCTGCCTTTTTACTTACTTGATGTATGAACAGGTTGGGAGACATTTAATCACTGCTGCTCATATCAAACTTTCTTCTTTCTCTCTTTTGTTGGGGAATGAGTTGATAACATATACATAGTTAATAGATAAGATACATTAAATATCATCACAAATATATATATAACTGGAAATACAATAATTCCATCACCATGTCCTTCCTCCCAGCCTTACAATCCTGGGAGATTTTGCGTAAGGGGAAAAATGGTTGATCCCCACTCAGCCTCCCTTCTCAGAGATTGCAGGAGATCATTCTGCCCTGGTGTTTAATCAGGACTCCAAAATAAATAAAAAAAGCTTTTGCCACCTTTTCATGCAGACAAAGGGTGGTCATCCTTGTGGTAGGTGGCTATGTAAAGGGACCACATTTTTATGCTTCTGGATCCTCCCACCCCCAGGGAACAGTCTGAAAAAGGAAGGAAAAGGAAAATACTGCATTTGCTTTGTTTATTATTATTACATAAGTTGGCCAGTTGGGCACATTTTGCAAACTTTGAATAGTGTTTCTCTTCCTTATTATGAATTAGTTTACACTGTCTCTGATAATTAATGGGGACCCGTGGGAGATGTACTAATCCAGGAAGAGAAGATTATATCCTAATGGTCCAGGCTTTTGAATCAGTCTGCCTAAGTTCAAATCTACCGTTTACTAGCTGTGTGATCTTCAGCAACCTTGAAGTTTCTAACTGTGTAACATAATATCTTTGAGCCTCAGTTATGTCGTCATCTGCACAATGTTGATAAAAATAAGTTGTTACATGATAGAATTGTGAAGATTAAAATGCCATATTTTGTTGAATCTAAAATAATCATGAATTGTAAGATAAACTGATGTATTGTGGAGCACTAAAAAAGAAAAGAAAAAATAAATAAAAAAGAAAACAGGCTACCCCCTAAACTCTACACACCAATTATTTTAAGACACAATCTGATTTCAGAAATGTTAAAATGTAAATTAGGCCATCTCAGAATCAATTAACTACAGTGGCTAATACAGATAATGTGCTTAGATCAATACTTGGCATATAGTAAGTGCTAGGTGTTTCCTATTACGGGGTGGAATTTCCCTAAACAAAGGTTGTAATTCCCACCTTGAAAAATGTAGACCTTTTAGAAGGAAAGACCACAGCCTTCAGTGGGAAAAAGCAAGTCCGGGAACTGGGGCATGTCCACAAAGGATCCTTGTGTAGAAGTTAATTTTTTCATACTTTTCTGTTTCACAACAGAACAAAGCCAAAACCATTTTTAGTGTAGAGTTTTTCAGCCCTTTTCCCCTCAGATAATTCTCTTAGTTACCCTCACTTCCAACTCTCCAGTAAAGGCCAATGTTCCTACAGACCTCTGCGTGATGGAGTTGTGGAGACAAGGTTGAGCATTAGAGGAGGAGGGACTATTCCACACCCAGCTTGGAGCTGAAGCCCAGGCAGAGGAACAGCAGCACACCTGAAAGGCCCATTGTCCAGAAGCTTCGCGCAGTGACAAGCTCTATAGTGAGCAGTGTCCTACAGGGAAGAATTTCTGAGAATGGCCATGAGGGATCTAAACCCAAAGAAGTGACTACCCAGTAGACTTCTGACCTCAGACAAAGGGTTAGGAACAAAACCTCTTTTCCAGGATTTTAGAAAAAGCTGATTCTTGGGAAGGCAGAGGTGGCTGATACTTCAGACACATAGATGATAAAAATGTAGGGCAACGTACACAATATAGACTGGTGTTAATTGAATGATGTCAATAATTTTACCATATTTTCTCACTTCTAGAAAGCACATTTTTCATAATTTATCATTATTAAATCAAATAGTATTAATAATAGTGATAATAGCTAACACCTGCAGCTTACTATGTACCAGCTGCTATTCTAAGGTGCATTACTGGTATTAACTCATTTGTTACTGCATGAGTTAGATATAGTTATTATCTCCCCATTTAACCGTTGAGAACACTGAAGCATGGAAAGGATGCTTCTCCACGGTGTCACACATTCATGAACACATGCATGTGCACACACACTCTCCCCTATTAACTGGCAGACGTGGGCAGCATGAACCTAACCTTTACATTCTTGTACTATTTAACCAGACCATGGTATCTATATTCTTTTCCCAAAGCTGTTTCTAAACCAGTGGTGTTGTTAAAACCTGATGATAGCTTAAAATTTAGGAAATCCATACAGTGAATAAATTGTGCCTATAGTCCAATTCTGGTCTACCTTCTGGCATCCAGGGACCTCTGAGGGCCAGTGTAGGGCAATGACAAGAAGCCAGGGCATTGGCCTCACACTTGCATTTGAATCCAAGCTGTGATACTTACAAGTGAAGTGAGCTTGAGCACTTTTTTTTAAATTAAATATTTTATTTTGAGACAATCATAGAATAAAAGGCAGTTGTAAAAAAATACAAAAAATTCTGTGGTGATCTTTACCCAGTTATCCCCAATGGTAGTATCTTGCAAATTATATTACAACATCATAAAAGGATATTGATTCAGTCAACCCATTTACTTCAGATTTTCTAAGTTTTACTTCTATCCATTTGTCTATATGTATTTATATTTAGTTTAATGCAGTTTTAACACATGTAGGTAAGTCCATCCACCACTACAATCAAAATATGGATCAATTGTAAGACAACAAAGTGCCTCATGTGGTCCTTTTATAATAATATCCAACTCCCTCTTGCCACTCTGTCCCGTCTTTACCCTGTAGCAACCATTAATCTGTTCTTCATGTCTATAATTTTATCATTTCGATAATATTATACAAATGATATCATACAGTATTTAATCCTTTGGAATTTTTTTTTTCACTCAACATAATTCCCTGAAGATCCATCTAAATTATTGTAAGTAACAATATAGTTTGTTACTTTTTATTGTTAATATATATGAGTATTGCTGATCATTTATTGTTATGTACAATTTGTTCAACCATTCCCTGATTGAGAGACAGTTTGATTGTTTGCAATTTAGGGGTGTTAACAATAAAACTGCTATCAGCAATCACATACAGGTTTTTGTATGGGAGGTAAGTTTTCATTTCTCTGGAACAAATGCCCAGGAGTGTGATTTCTGGGCTGTATGGTAATTGCATATTTTAGCTGTTGTTGTTTTTAAATTTATTTTTAATTGACAAATAATAATTGTATATATGAGGGTACTTAAAAAGTTCATTGAAAAATCGAGTTAAAAGGTAATACAAATCTTTCCATTAACTCTTTGATGTACCTTTATATTTATGGCATCCAGTGTGTTTTGATTTATGTTTACAATGTGAAATGATTAAATCAGGCTAATTAACAAATCTGTCAACCTCACATATTTATTATTTTGTGGTAATAACATGTAAAATCTACTCTTTTAGTAACTTTTTAAAATACCATGCATTATTATTATAGTCACCATTTTGCGCAATAGCTTGCTAAAGCTTATTCCTCCTATCTGATGAAACTTTGTACTTTCTGATCAACATCTCCCCTTTCCCCATCCACCTCCCTCCTCAAGTCCCTGATAATCATCATTCTACTCTCTACTTCTGTAAGTGCAACCTTTTGTAGATTCTGTTCATCATCAGATCAATGCATAAAAAAATGTGATATATATACACAATGTTTATTTATTTTTAAGAAACTGCTAAACTATTTTCCAGAGTGACTGTAGTGTTTGACATTGTCTTTAGCAATGTATGAGCGATACAATTTTTCCACATCCTTGCCAGCATATAGTGTTGTCACTATTTTTTATTTCAGCCATTCTGATAGATGTGTGGTTTTATCTCACTGTGGTTTTAATTTGCATTTCCCTAATGGCTACAGATGTTGAATATCTTTTTCATGTGTTTAATTTTCATCTGTGTATACTCTTCAGTAAAATTTGTCTTCATGCCTTTTACCTATTTTCCAATTGAATTTTTTTTTTGTTCTTTTACTATTGTGTTTTATGAGTTCTTTACAAATTTTAGATGCTAATCCTTTTTCATACAAGTGATATGCAAATATTTTCTCCCAGTCTGTACCTTGTATTTCATCTTCTTAACACGGTCCTTTACATAGCAAAAGTTTTTTAATTTTGATGAAGTCATATAGTTTTATGTTTTGTATTTACAAATCAAGAACATTTCACATAAGATGTGACACTTAAGACTCTTTTAATTAATTTATTTATGTTTTTCCCCCCTTTTGATATCTACTTGCTCAAGCACTATTTGTTGAAAAGGCTAGTTTTCCTCCGTGGAATTGCTTTCACAACTTTTTCAAAAATCAGTTGGACATATTCACATGGGTCTATTTCTAGGTTCTTTATTTTGTTGCTTTGAACTATCAGACTAGCACTCCACCAATTCCACACTGTTTCAATTGCTGTAGTTATGCATTAGCCCTTAATATTGGATGAAATGATTCTACCCACTCTGTTCTTCTTTGTCAACATTGATTTAGCTATTACAGGGCTTCTGCCTTTTCATATAAATTTTGGAATGAGCTTATTTGTGTCTGCAAATAAAACCTTGTTGGTATTTTAATGGGAATTGCATTAAACTTATAGATCAATTTGGAAAGAATCAACATCTGTACCACGTTGAGAGTTCCAATCCATTAGCACAGTATGGATATATCTCTCCTCCACTTATAAGATCTTTTAAAATTTCTTTCATCATGCTGTGGTTTTTACTTATTTATCTAATTTATCAATATACAATATAGTTGATTTTCATGTCCCTTTATCAATTCCCCCTTTTCCTCCCTCCCTATATCCCCTCCCCACCATCAACATATATCTGTTCACATGTCTTAAAATCAAGGAGTTGTAGTGACAGTTCTTTGCATTGGAATTACATTGTGTTTTATATTTATAATACACCTATAGTGGTGTTATTGTCTGTTATGCCTGTGATTGCACAAAGAAGGAGAATATAGCAAAGGGTCTAAAATTACAGCTTTGAAAGAAAAGCACTTTTAACAAAATTAAAGACTATAGCTAAATATACACCATTTGTGTATAATGTTAAAATAATTTTAAATGATAAAAATATAACTGTTTATAGAGGGATTGATAGAAGCCTATAATTTTTCATGAATGCAAAACATATTTTTAATTACATTAAAGTCATGCATCAGTGTGTTTTTTAATTACTCTTCTTTAACCTACAGTTTTAGTATACATGTAAAATGAAGACTGGTCCTTGCTTATATTCCGATGTTAACCAATAATCCCTGTATCATAAAATGGAAGGCAAATTACTTAGAAAGAATTAAAAATTTAAAAGTGAACAAGGAATTAATTCTTAAGTAATTGAAGACCCGAAAGCTATTATTTTAGATAAATTGGGAAGGGTCTGAGTTATTTTCCTCACTCATTCAATTATTTAATATAATTTAAAACATTCAGATTAATACAGCTTCATGATAATAAGCTGGAAAAAAAAACAGGCTTGATAACTAAGATATTTACATAAAGTTTTCAACTTCATTGAAATGAGAAACAAGTTTTTGGCCATTCCTGCTCCTCTTCCCCACAAAATCCATACTTGTTTAAATGTTACACCTTCTATAAAGGCGAATAATTTTTAAGATTTTTTTTTTTTTTTTTTTTTTTTTTTTTTTTTTTTTAGTATCTCTTTAGTTAATTACAATAGGAACATGTGCTAGTTTATGGGCTAGTTTAAGGGCACAGTAGCCAGAAAAAAATGACAGTTAAAATCAAGCAAATGGGTAATTCATACACATTTTGTGACATTGCATTAAGGCCTTTCAGTAATCACATGCTTGCATAGGAATACATAAAAGTTTTATAAATTTGGTGCATTACTTGTAATCAATTTTAGCTTAGTTTTGTGATCCCTGGAATTTAAGAATGGAGCGAGTACATGTGAGGAGTGACTTAAACACACACACACAATCACTCGTATGTACACTTTTAGGGCTTTTATCATTAAGTGGAGTACATTGTCATCAGGTGAATCATTATATGATTCCTGATCGAAATAAGGCATTCCACATTACTTCAACCTCTACTTCTTGAGTGAAAACGATATGCAAATCAGAATGAAGGTGCCAAACTTTAATCTCAAATTCTAGTAAGAATGTTATACTCAGACCACCAGAGACTGCCATGAAAAAAAAACAAACAGATTGTTTATATACACACAAACACACCTTATTAAAGTAACTATGAATCTCATTCATTTTCATCTTATACTTTATTATTTCAAAAGAAGAAGCCATTAATTTTTCTTATCCTGTATCATCTATGACTCTGGCGAGAAGTAGAATCCAACATGGATGGTTCAATAAAACAAAATAAAGGAACTACTTTCAAAGGTGTGGGCAGGTTTAAAAGAACCAAAAGGAGTTATTGAGTCACCTAGAGACTATATGGAATAGGGTGCATGTTACAAGCCTGAAGTGTTAAGTGCAGGAAGTAGCATTTTCTAAATCCAGTAAGAGATGGAGCAATGGAGGAGATTCTTAAAAGGGTTGTTAAGAATATAAACTGCCACTGAGAGAAATAAGGCACAAAGAAGATAGAGGTGAATGGAAAAATGCCCCAGGTTCTCTTTCCCCCTGCCTGATTGTTTTCTGTGCCTCTGATTGGCAGATGCCAGCAGTAAGGTATTCAGTAAGGAGATCAGTCTATAGGGGTCAGCCTCACAGTCAGAGAGCGAGATAAAGGATATAAAATGGATTGGTTCATGCCAGCAAGAAGAGAGTGCAGTGAAATATTTAGAGTTTTTAAAGGAAAAAGCCCTACCAACCTAGAACTCTTGTTTCAGTGAAATTATCCTTCAAAATTAAAGGAGAAATACTTTTTCAGACAAACATACACTAAGGAAATTTGTTGCCATTAGACCTGCCTTCAAGAAATATCAACTGAAGTACTTCAGAGAGAAAGAAAATGATATAGGTCAGAAACTTGGATCTACATAAAAGAAGGAAGTACATTAGAGAAAGAATAAATGAAAGTAAAATAATTTATTTTTCTTATTCCTAGTCAATCTAATAGACAACTATTTGTTCAATATGATAATAGCAACAACAACAAATATTGGGTGATTAAAGCTTATGGATAAGAGAAATGAATGACAAGCAATGTTATAAGGTTCAAGGAGGAATTGGGAATACTTGGTTATAAGATACCTGCATTACCTGTGGGGAAAAATTGGAGAGGGAGAAAAGAGAAAACGGCACAATTCTAAACTTCAATCAACATTGGAACCATTCCCTAACTAGGAACTCAAGTTCAACTTCACTTGGTTGTAACTGTAAATTATTTCACTTCTCTCTCTTCTTAAAAGCTAAAGGAAAGTTAAAAAAAAAAAAAATTGGGGGTATAGGTGGAAGTGAGAGCCTGATATAGTTTATCTTTTTCTAATGGATTTAACTGCTGCTTTTAGATTTGTCTCAGTCCAAAGCTTTATCATTTTTCTGCAAACCACAATTTTAGGAACCAATTGTATTGTCAGATTTCCCTCTTTTCAAATTGAAGATTTATAGAGGTAACCCTTCTCCAAATGCCTTCTTTCCTTTCTTTCAATAATAGAGTTTTGACCTATCTCTAGTCTTACTCTCGTCTCCAAGTTCCTTAAGGTATTACCTCAAAATACCAAAATCCTAAGAAAATACCACATTTACTAACATGAAAAGAGACAAGTAGCTTTGAAGACAAAGATAATAATGAAAAATGCATATGCACATGTGCACACACATAAACACATATTAAATCTTGGATGTTGGTTCAGTAACTCACTGGAATTCTCAATACCCCAAATAAAGTTTATAAAAAAAAAAAAAAAAAAAAAGCAAACCCTGAAGATCACCATAAGGTTTCAGTCCACTAAAAATGTTAAAAGATACATAAATGTTTTAGTTTTTTTGAGACGTAAATTGAATCCAACATATTTTGAGATAATTTTAAGCAATACTTTTTAACACAATGTAGGTGAAAGGCTATTTTTTAAAGTAACCAGACTTCAGAATTTTTAAACACTTTTGTAAAATAACCACATAGAACTTTGGGATATGAAGCAATATAAGTCTTACTTTTAATTCCCCTCTAAATTCAGTCCAATTCTGAAACCTCATTTAAAGTCAAATACAATACTTTCTGTGGTTTCCATAACAGGTTCCCACTTTCAGACTTCAGTGAATAAGTATACTGCTTATGGTGCTCAGGAAAATTTTTGAACCAATTTACAAATGGTCATTATTTTTGTGGGTTTTTTTTTTTTCATTTCTTTTTTTAAGTGGTCTGTACTAAAATATTCAAAATAGGGTGCTATTCAAAGACTCACTCTCTCTCTCTTTTAAAACATATTAGAGAAAATAGCATGTGCAGCTTTATCTGCTACATAAATCCTCAAACCTCTCCTTTCCTGATGTAGACTTGCCAGGAAGTGAATGAAGCTTAAGCTTCAGGGCTGCTCCATTTCATAAAACTCTTCAAAAACACTTGTAAAGAATTCACGTAATCCCGTGCATGAAAAATATGCAAAACCAAGAAGGTCCTCAAATTTTAGGCACTGCTATGTTTGGATCTTCTACTCTCATCACTTGTTTCTTAGGATGACACAGTCAACTTTCACAAAAACCTTATCAGAAAGAAAATTTGCTATGGACACAAACTGGTGGTATTAAGAGCAGAGTAAATATGTTTTCTAACAGGTGGGGGATTTTTTACTTTTCCTTTTTTTTTTTTTTTTTGAGAGAGAGAAATTAGGGAAGGATTTTGGTTTGAACTTATAAGTTCACTGAAGTTGCAATCTAAATGTCACCTACATAGATTTAAATTGTTTCACCTTACTCTTCCTTGTATGACAATAACTTGGTTCAGGCTTTCAAGAAACACTTGTCAAATGTTTTTGAATATTAAGTAATAGCAAACTGGCATTTAGAGCCTATTTTTCCAAGTTTCTATGTATTTTGTTTAAAAGATACCAGAATTCTTATTTACAGAGTTAACTTCTACCTGAACTAGAGAAGAACTGTAACTTTTAACTGTTATATAACCTAGTCACAGTAGCCTTTTAACAAAAGGGAGCAAGTACAAAGACAATTGTAAATATATCATTGATGCTACCTAATCTCCATTGGGCTTCACAGTGTGGTTTTACCCCTATATTTCCTCTATCAGGAAGCTGCAAACTACTTTGGCTCATGGATATAACCCGATCCGTCAATTTTTTTTTAACATTTTTCTTTTTAATTTTTAGATAACTATAGATTCACATGCACTTGTAAGAAATAATGCAGAAAGATACTGTGTACCATTTTACTCAGTCTCACCCAATGGTAACGTATCATGAAACTGTAGTACAATATCACAATGAGGATATTACCGTTAGTACTATCAAGATACGTGTTATTTCCATAACCACAAGGAGCCTGCATGTTGCCATTTCATGGCCACACCCACTTCTTTCCAAAACTCACCCACTCCTTAATCCCTGACAATCACTGATATGATCTCTATTTGCATAATTTTGTCATTCCCAAAGTGTTAAATAAATGAAATCCTATATTATGTAATTATTTAGAATTGGCTTTGTTCACTCAGCGTAATTCCCTGGACATTCTTCCAGGTTGCCTTGTGCATCAATAGAGTGTTCCTTTCTGTTGCTGAGTAGTATTCCATGGTAGGGATATATCACAGTTTTTATAACCACTCACCTGTTGAAGAATGTTTGAGTTGTTACCAGTTTCTTCCTGTTATAAATGCAGCTGCTGTGAACAGTCGTGTACTGTTCTTTGTGTGAACAAATTTTCATTCATCTGGGATTAATGCCCCAGAATGAAATTTCTGGATTCTGTGTTAGTGGTGTGTTTCGTTTTTTAGAAAGCTGCCAAACCACTATCCATAGGACCTGTACTACTTTACATTCCCACCAACAACATATAAATGATCCAGTTTTTCTGCATTTTTGCCAGCATTTGATGTCACTATTTTTTAACTGAGCGATTCTGATAAATGCATACTTCTATAGCATTGTGGTATTAATTTGCATTTCTCTAATGGTTAATAATGTTGAACATCTTTTCACGTGTGTATTTGCCATCTGTATGTTGTCTTTGATGAAATATCTCTCTATGTTTTTTTTGCCTAGTTTCTCATGTTATTTTTTGTGGGTTTGTTTTGGATTTTTATTTTTATTTTATTTTATTTTTACTTTTGGATTATATGATTTTTTGGCAGTAGTAGCTAAAATTTATTGAACAATTAGTGTGTGGTTTTTGACAATTTAATCTTTCTGTACCTCAGTTTTCTTATATGTGTAATGGGATAATAAGAGGACCTACGTAATAAGGCTGTTATGAAGTTTAAATGAGAATAGTGCTGGGCATGGAGGTGTGCTCTGTTAGGGGGTGTTAGAATCCTCTCTTCCTTAGCCAATGCACCATCACTGATCCTGCTTCACAAGTCAGAACCCCAGGAACCATCCCTTTTGTCTCTCACCCACCTCATCTAAATGACCTCCGAGTCCTGCTTTTACCTCTCCTACACATCTCCCACACAATGTTCTCTTCTGTGCATCCTAGAGAGTTTCAAGACCCATATCTAATCTTGTTACTCTCTGACTTCCCTGCCCCCAATAACTTCCACTTGCTTTGGGGATAAATTCCAAGTTATATGAATTATTTATATATTCTAGATACTAGTCCTAGGTTGGATATGTGGTTTGGAGATATTTTTTTCCCAAGATGCAGCTTGTCTTTTTATCCCCTTGTCAGGGTATTTCACAGAGCAGAAGTTCTAAAATTTTGTTGAAGTTCAATTTATCATTTTTTTTTTTTTATTTTAAAGCCCATGCTTTTAATATCAAATGTATGGGCTCTTCCTAGTCCTAGATCCTGAAGACATTCTTCTATACGTTTTTTTTTAAATATTCATAGTTTTGTGTTTTACACTTAAATTTATCATCCATTTTTAGTTAAATTTAGTATAAAGCATGAGATTTATGTCAAGGATCTACTTCTTTTCTTTTTGCCCACTTATTCTAGCACAGAGTGTTTAAAAGCTATATTCGCTCCACTGAATTGTTTTTGCACTTTTGTCTAAATCAGTTAGGCAACTTTGTATGGGTCTATTTCTGAGTCATCTGTTCCATTGATCTGTGTGTCTATCCCCCCACCAGTACCATACGATCTTGATTTCTGTAGCTACACAAGAAGTCTTAAATCTGCTAGACTTATTCCTCCTAGTTTAGTTTTTCTTTTCAACATTACTATAGCTATTCTAGTTCCACTGTAAATTTTAGAGTAACATTTTCATGTAAACTTTATAGTGATATTTTCCATACCAACAAAAATCTTGCTGGGATTCTGATAGGAATTGTAATAAATTGTGTATCAATTTGGGTAAAATTGACATTACTATGTTGAGTCTCCCAATCTACAAACACGATATGTTTCTCCATATATTTAGGTGTTTGATTTACTTCTACAGCATTTTATTGTTTTCACCATGTAAGCCCAGTACACATTTTTCTAGGTTTATACCTATTTCAATTTTTGTGAAATATAAATGGTGCTATATTTTTAACGTTAGTGTCCATATGTTCGTTGCTAGTACATAGAATACATTTGATTTTTTAACAGACTTAATTTTTTTAAATTTTATTTTGTCAACATACAATGTGGTTGATTACTGTGGCCCATGACTGAAACCCCCCTCCCTCCTTCCTCTTCCCCCTCCCTCCCAACAATGTCCTTTCTGTTTGCTTGTCATATCAACTTCAAGGAATTGTGATTGTTATGTCTTCTTCCCTACCCCACCCCCGTTTGTGTGTGTGTGTGTGTGTGTGTGTGTGTGTGTGTGTATTTATTTATTTATTTTTAGCTCCCACAAATAAGTGAGAACATGTGATATTTCTCTTTCTGTGCCTGACTTGTTTCACTTAATATACGTCTCTCTAGGTCCATCCATGTCATTGCAAATGGCAGTATTTCATTCTTTTTTATAGCAAAGTAGTATTTCATTGTGTAGATATACCACAGTATCCATATCCACTCATCTGATGATGGACATTTGGGCTGGTTCCAACTTTTAGCTATTATAAAGAGTGCTGCGATGAACATTGGAGAACAGGTATACCTTCGACTTGATGATTTCCATTCCTCTGGGTATATTCCCAACAGTGGGATAGCTGGGTCGTATGGTAGATCTATCTGCAATTGTTTGAGGAACCTCCATATCATTTTCCATAGAGGCTGCACCATTTTGCAGTCCCACCAACAGTGTATGAGAGTTCAATTTTCTCCGCAACCTCACCAGCATTTATCGTTCACAGTCTTTTGGATATTAGCCAACCTAACTGGGGTTAGATGGTATCTCAGTGTGGTTTTGATTTGCATTTCCGGAATGTGGAATGATGTTGAGCATTTTTTCATTTGTCTGTTGGCCATTTGTATATCTTCCTTTGAGAAATGCCTATTTAGCTCTTTTGCCCATTTTTTAATTGGGTTGCTTGTTTTTTTCTTGTAAACTTGTTTGTGTTCCTTGTATATTCTGGATATTAATGCTTTGTCAGATGTATATTTTGCAAATATTTTCTCCCACCATGTTGATTGTCTTTTAACTCTGTTAATTGTTTATTTTGCTGTGCAGAAGCTTTTTAGTTTGATATAATCCCATTTGTTTATTTTTCCTTTGGTTGCCCGTGCTTTTGAGGTCATATTCCTGAAGTCTGTGTCCAGGCCTACTTCCTGAAGTGTTCCTCCTATGTTTTCTTTAAGAAGTTTTATTGTTTATGGGGTGTATATTTAAAAATTAAATATAGGGTGTATATTTAATTCTTTAATCCATTTTGAGTTGACTTTAGTATATGGTGAAAGGTATGGGTCTAGTTTCATTCTCCTACATATGGATATCCAGTTATCCCAGCACCATTTGCTGAAGAGGCAGTCTCTTCCCCAGTGTATAGGCTTGGTGCCTTTGTCAAAGATCAGATGGCTATAGGTGTGTGGGTTGATTTCTGGATTCTCTGTTCTATTCCATTGATCACTGTGTCTGTTTTTATGCCAGTACCATGCTGTTTTGGTTATTATAGTTTTGTAGTATAGTTTAAAGTCAGGTAGTGTTATGCACTCAGCTTTATTTTTTTTGCTCAGCATTGCTTTGGCTATGTGTGGTCTTTTGTTATTCCATATAAATGTAACAGACTTTATTTTTTAGAGTTGTTTTAGGTTCACAGAAAAATTGATAGGAAGAAACAGAAATTTTCCATATACTCCCTGCCCCCACACATGAATAGACTACCCTATTATCAACATCCCTCACCAGAGTGGTGCATTTGTTACAAATGATGAACCTGCATCAACATGTTATTATTACTCAGACCCATAGTTTACATTAGGGTTTACTCTTGGTGTTGAATTTTCTACATGTTTGGAACAAATTTATAATGATATGTATCCACCATTGTAATATCATACTAAGTAGTTTTATTGACCTGAAATGCTCGGGGCTCTGCCTATACATGCCTCCCTTCCCACTAATCCCTGCAAACCACTGATATTTTTACTATTTCCATTGTTTTGCCTTTTCCAGGATGTCATATAGTGTGAACCCTACAGTATTTAGCATTTTCACATTGGCTTATCTCACTCGGTAATATGCATTTATGTTTCCTTTATGCCTTTTCATGGCTCAATAACACATTTCTCTTTAGCATCCATTGGCTGAATGTATCACAGTTTATTTATCTATTCACCTACTGAAGCATATCCTGGTCACTTCCAAGTTTTGACAATTATGAATATAGATGCTATACATATCCATGTACAGGTTTTTATGAGGACATAAGTTTTCAACTCATTTGGATAAATATCAAAGGGCCCAATTGCTGTATTATATGGTAAGAGTATGTTTACTTTTATAGGAAGCCTCTGAACTGTCTTCCAATGTAGCTGTACCATTTTGCATTACCATCAGCAATGAATGAGAGTTCCTGTTTCTCCACATCCTCACCAGCATTTGGTGTTGTCAGTATTCTGGATTTTGACCATTCTAATAAGTATGTAGTGGCATCACATTGTTGTTCTAATTTGCAATTCCCTGCCTTATAACATTTGCTGTGGAGCATCTTTATATATGTTGCTTTTACATCCACATAACTTCTTCAGTGAGATGTATGTTACAGCATTTTGCCCATTTTTTAATTGAGTTGTTTGTTTTCTTATTTTTGAGTTTTAATCATACTTGATATATTTTGTATAATAGATTTTTTTTAATCAGGTGTGTCCTTTGCAAATATCTTTTTCCATCCTGTGTCTTTTCCTTCTCTTGACAGTATCTTTCACTGAGTAGAAATTATTAATTTTAACAAGGTCTAGCTTATCAATTCTTTTTTTCATAGATTATGCCTTTGGTGTTGTATCTAAAAATGTATCAAAAAACCCAAGGAAGGTCATCTAGATTATCTCCTATGTTGTCTTCTTGGAGTTTTATAGTTTTGCATTTTAAATTTGGGACTGTAATCCATTTTTACTTGATTTTTGTGAAGGGTGTAGGGTCTGTGTCTAAATTTGCTTTTTTGCATGTGGATTTCCAGTTGTTCCAGTACCATTTATTGAAACACTACCTTTTCTCTTATATATTACCTTTTCTCCTTTGTCAAATATCAGTTGACTATATTTATGTGGGTCTATTTCTGGGTTCTATATTCCATTCCATTGATTTATTTGTCTGTCTTTCACCAATAACCACACTGTCTTGATTATTGTAGCCCTGAGGTCATGTACTCTCAGTACTCTAACTTTGTCTTTGTCTTTCTATTGCCTCTTCCTATAAACTTTAGAATTGGTTTTTCATTATCCATGAACTAACTTACTGGTACATTGATTTGGATTGCATAAAATCTACAGAGCAAGTTGGGACGAACCAATATCTTAACAATATTGAGTCTTTCTTTTTATGAATATGAGATAAATTCTTCTTTGATTTCTTTCAGCAGAGTTTTGCGGTTTTCCTCATATTGTGCTAGTTTTATACCTAAGTATTTCATTTTGGGAAGTGCTAATGTGAATGGTTACAGTTGATTTTTGTATATTTATCTTGCATCCTGCTACCTACCATGATGAACTTCTTTATTAGTTCCAGAAGGTTTTTTTTGAATATTGCTTGGGATTTTTGTTTTAATGCCATCTGCATATAAGGAACATTTTTATGTCTTCCTTTGGAATTAGTATGGTTTTATTTTCTTTCTTTGCCTCATTGCACTGGCTAGAACCTCTAGCAGTATTTTAATAAGATTGGAGAGAGTGTACATTCTTGCCTTGTTCACAGTATTGGGGGAAAGCATTCAGTCATTCACTATTAAGCGGAAAGTTTGCTGTAGGTTTTATGTAGATGCTATTCATTAAGTTAAGGAAGTTCTCTTCTAGTTCTGTTTCAAACAGCTTGTTTCAGGAACAGGTATTTAAGTTTGTTAAATGCTTTTAGTACTTTCATTTATAAGATTATGTGGTTTTTCTTCTCATATCTGTTAATGTGGTCAAATCTAGAACCAGAATTACATCCCTAGGAAAAAACATTGAGTGATGCAAGAGTACTTCAAAAAGTTCATAGAAAGACTTGCATTATCTTTTAATTCCACTTTTCCATGAACTTTTTTAACTACTCTGATACTTTTATATATTGCCAAATTTTATGAGCTGAAATTTTTTTAGGAAAATTTTCATTGATATTAAAGGATATTGATCTATAATTTGGTTCGTTTGTTTTTTGTGGTCTTGTCATATACATCAAATGTATTTAGAATAGTTGGCTTCTCTCCTGTTTTCGGGAAGAAATTGTGTACAATTTGTATTAATTCTTCTTTAGAAGTTTGGTAAAATTTTCCAATAAAACCACTTGGGCATGGAGATTTGTTTTTCAGAAGTTTTTAAATTATGAGTTTCATTTCATTAGTAGTTATATTAATTATCTAGTATATTCAAATTACTATTGACAAGGCAAATTAACAGCTATTCAAATTTTCTTTTTCATATTGAGTGATTTGTGGTAGTTTGTCCTGTTCAAAGAATTGGACCATTTCATCTAACTCATCAAATATTTGTGTGAAGAATTGTCGATAATATTCCCTTATTTATTTATTTATTTTTATCTTCCAGTTCTATAGTCATATATCCTGTTTTATTTCTGTCATGGGTAACTTGTGTCTTCTCAATTTTTTCTCTGTCACTCTTGTTAGCATTTTATTAATTTTACTGATCTTTTCAATGAACCACCTCTTTGTTTTATTCCCTTTCTCTATTTTTCTGATCTTATCTTTTTTATTCGCTTATTGAGGTGGGAACTTTGATTATTGATTTGACACTTTTCCTATTTTCTAACATATACATTTGAGAGTAGCTTTTTTAAAAAACACATTGATTTATTTAACTTGTATGACAATCATTTACGGTAGGTAGTGCACATGGTATCATCCTTAAAACCTGATTTTTCTATTAGATACCTTTTTCAGATAAGATTATTCAGGCTTATTTTAGTCATCAATTAGCAAGTTGATTAAAATGTAAACTTTTAATACACCTCAAGTATAATCTTCTTGTGGACAGAGACCTGGATTTATTACCTTATATCCATAATGTAGAAAATCTGGACCTCATAAATGTTTGCTAAATAAATTCACACCTATTCCATAGCCCAGTGCCATTGTTTTAGATGAAATGTCCATACCATGGTCATCTCATTGTGCCAGTGTCAGAATCTCTTTTAATATACACTTGCAAAGACATTTGGCTTACTACTTTCAAATAATTCAGCCTTTATTTTCAGTCTTATAATTATCTGAGTCATAGATTCCTCCCTTCCTCCCTCTTTCCTGTTTTATTTTTTTCCCAACTGTTATCATTGAGCCCCTATTATACCCAATGCATTTTTGAGAACCAAAGTTATCTACATAAGTAGTAAACAGTTCTTAATATTAAAAAGTTTACAGCTGAGTAGTGCAGGTTCGTTAATTTTATTAGACCCAACCACAAGTGGGAGTAAGGAGAAGCTCAAACTAAAAAAAAAAAATTCTTAATAGAGAAGGTAAACTTAAATAAAACTCAGAAGGATAAGGAAGAATACAATATACAAAGGATATAAGGTAAGGAAATTGTAAATGGGGGTACTTGTATTCACATACAGTGATAGATAATAGAGATGAAGCAATTAAAAGGGAAAACAACTATTTTGATGGAGTTTACATTTTAAGTAAGACACACATTAAACATATCCCCAATTTATATATTGCACATGCAAAATAGAAGCAACATATATGATGAACTTTTGAAATAATCAAAATATAATGATAGGAAAGCACATGAGATAAGTTCAAGGGAGTTCAAAGAGATGTAATGTAGAGTTGAAAATGAAGACAAGGGCTACATAGCAAAGGGTCCATTCATCACTGATCATATTTTTCACTAGGGTATCGCACTATTATTGAGTATCCTTCCAAGACTGATATTCTTCAGTTGCATCGTGGCTCCACTCCCCATTACCACATCCATTTTGCAATTCTCTGCCCTTCTTTTTGCCCTGGGAAGCTTAACTCTTCATCTCTTTCACCAAAGTCCTGTTGTGCACTTACTTTCAGCAAATCGTGTGACATCAACAGAAGATCAGAGGGCAGGAGGTAAAAGAGGTTAGGGTACTTAATTCCTACTTCCTGTATGCCGTACTGAGGTCCTGATAGTGACTGCTTCTCTATTGCTATTCCAACAACATTATTCACTCACCTTGACATATCAAGCCTAAAGATGAAAACATATTCCCACTTTTGCTATTGCCTGGGTGACTCATAATCCCTTATTTGTTCTCATCAGCCTACCTATACTTTTGTCCATAGCTCTTTCACCAAATTACATACTCTTAAATGCTTTTGAGCCTGCAACCTATTTTCTGCCAGGACCTTCATTAATACAGAATAAGAGATGCAACTATTCAGTCATGTTACTGATTCTCAGCTCACTGACATCAATGTATTTAATTCCTTTGTACTCATAATACCTTTCTTGAAGAATCTTTCAAGACCTTCATTAATTCCTACATGTTTACCTCATAAAATGGTTGGCAGTCAATATTTGAATTAGGCAACCATTATTTTCACAACACAGATAAGCTTTGAGCTTTACTTATGTTTACTGAATAAATATTCTCTTTCTTGGCTTTATAGAAAGAATTGATATGTAATACCAGTTCTAAAATCAAATAATTTTGCAAGTGTTATAGATTTTATTGTCTATGAAAATGTCAGTTAAGATCTGTTTTCATTTTCATGAGTTGTAGCTCTTTTTGTTTTCAGTAAAAAAAAAAAATAAAAATCTGGAAGTTTTAGAATGAACTCAAGGTTCCAGATATCCACTTACTATTTTTAATGGGAATTAAAACAATGTCAATGCAAATTTAATTACACGCGTATACACACACACACACACACAAATAATTTCATGTATCAACACAGGTTGATTGGGGAACCTGGAATTTTACCCTCACCTGGCAGCACCCTCCCCCAGTTCCAGTTTCCACTGGAGAAGTGTCAGAGGATGCCAGTTAAAACAGATTTAAATAATATCCAGAGTCTGATAACATAATATCAAAATGCCAAAGAGGAAAATCTCAACTTGAATTAAAAAATATAATCAAATATTAACTGTACCAACATGATACATATGATAGAATTATCTGGTAAGGATATTGTTAAAGCAACCATCATAAAAATGGTTAAACAAGCAATTAACAAATAAAAAATAGAAAATCTCAGAAAGAAAAAGAAAACATATAGAACAACAAAATTTTAGAACTGAAAAATACAGTAATCAAAGTAAAATTCAATAGATGGTCTCAACATCAGAATGGAGGAGACAGAGCAGAAAATCTGTGTACATGAAGATAGAACAATAGAAATTACCCAGTCTGAACAAGAAAGAAACTGATTAAAAAAAAAAAAAAAAAGAACAAATCCTCAGTGACCTATGGGATTCTAATAAAAGATCTGTGATCTATGTCAACAAAGGCCTGAAAGGAGAGAAAAACAGAAGGTGTTGCTGAACAAGTACTCAAAGAAACAATGTCTGAAAAATAACCAAATGTAGTAAAAAAGATAAAATCGTTAAGATTCACAGAGCTGAATGAACAAAAAGGATAGACCCAAACAAACTCATGCTTAGAGTCATCATAATCAAACTTTTGAAAACCAGTCATGAAGAAAGAAAAATCTTTAAAGCAGTGAAAGAGAAAGGATACTTTATCTATAGGCAATAAAGTTCAAATAACAGGATTTCTTATGTGAAACCATGGAAGTCAGAAGGAAATGGCATGACATTTTTCATGTGATGAAAGAAAAGAACTGTCAACGTCCAGAAAATAGAAGAGAAGTTAACACTTCCAAATATATTTTATGAGGCAAGAAACACTGATACCAAAATCAGACAAGCACAGTTCAAAAGCAAACAAACTGCAGACCAAAATAGCTCATGGATACACAGACAAAAATCCTTAACAAAAGCTGACATATCGTATTAATAGACTAAAGAAGAATTATCACTTGATCATGTCAGTTGATGCAGAATAAAAAAGTGTGACAAAATTCAATACCCATTTATGATTAAAAAAAAACTCTCAGAAAACTAGGAATTGAAGAAGACTTCCTCAACTTGATAAAAGAATATCTAAAAAAATCCTACAGCTAACATCATTATAATGATGAAAGATTTTAAAGCTTTCTTCCTAATATTAGGATCAAGGCAAAGACATGTACTTTCTGCCCTGTTATTCTTTATAGTACTGGAATTTCTAGCCAGTGCAAAAATGAAAGAAAAGTAAATAAAAGCATATAAATAAGGAAGGAAAACATAAAATGTCTCTGCAAATGTTATGATGGTCTATGAAGAAAATTCCAAGTATTCTACAAAATTACTTTTAGAAATAATGAGTTCAGCAAAGTCTCAGGATATAAGATTAAAATGCAAAACTAAGTTGCTGATTACTGGATATAAAGTTTCAGTTATGCAAGAAAAATAAATTCTAGAGATCTGTAGAACATTATGTGTATAGATAAAAACACTGTATTGCACAGTTAAAATCTTATGATGAGTTTTCTTATCACAATAAAATATTTTTAATTGCTTGTATTTTTTTATATACAAGCAATGCACTACTGAAAGCCAAATTTTTAAACTAAATACCTTACAGTCATTCACAATAAGAAAGAGCTATGAGTCTTACAACACATGTACAGGATCTATATGCTACAAACTGAAAAAATTGTAAAATAAATCAAAGACTTAAATGGAGATACATACTGTGTTCAAGGGGTTTGGAGATACAACATAGTAAATAAGTCAACTATCTCCAAATTAATCTATAGTTTTAATGCAATTCTTATCAAAACATCAGCAAGATTTTTCGTTTAGGTGGGCAGCCACCAAATTTCCTGAATCATATCTGTCTTGCCTCAGTGGTTATAAACTAGCTCATAAACTAACCCATTTTTCCATTGGATTTTTATAAAGAGAGATTTTTTTTGTTGGTTATGAATATTCATGGGGTGCAAAGCTGACTGTCACCACTCCTGCTCAAGATGTGATGGCCAGATCAATACTGGCAGCATGCCCACTACCGCAAATTGTGATTATACCCCATGTCCCCCACCCAATTAATCCCTGACCTCTCTCCTCATCTCCCTTTCCCCCACTCCACTTTGTACCCCTAGGTATGCTATCTCTCCCTTTGTAAGTCCAACCCACCACTGTGGTCTTTCTTTCCTTCCATCTTTCTCTCTTATTTCCCACTTATGAATGGGTACATGTGGTATTTATCCCTCTGTGCTTTGCTTATTTCACTCAACATAAGTTTCTCAAAGCTCATCCATGGTGTTGCAAATAGCAGAATTTCATTCTTTTTTATGGCAGAGTAGTATTCCATGGTGCATATATAACACATCTTCCTTATCCAGTCGTCTGTTGATGGACATTTAGGTTGATTCCATATCTTGGCTATTGCAAACACAGCTGCACTGAACATGGGAGTGCAGGTGTCCCTTCAACGTGATGATTTTCATTCCTTTGGATATATAGCTAGAAGTGGGATTGCTGGATCATATGGTAGATCGATGTGTAGTTGTTTGAGAAAGGTCCATACTCTCTTAGTAGTGGTTGTACTAACTTACATTCCCACCAAAAGTATAGGAGCATTCCCTTCTCTCCACATCCTCACCAGCATTTGTTATTCTCCATCATTTTGGTTATAGCCAGTCTAACTTGTGTGAGGTGATATCTCAATGTGGTTTTAATTTGCATTTTCCTGATGATTAGTAATGTTGAGCATTTTTTCATGTACCTGTTGGCCATTTGTATGTCTCCTTTTGAAAAATGTCTGTTCAGTTCCTTTTCCCGTTTTTTAATTGGGTTATTTGGTTTTTTTTACTGTATAATTTCTTGAGTTCCTTGTATATTATGGATATTAATCCCTTATCAGATGCATAGTTAGCAAAAATTTTCTCCCACTCTGTAGGTTGTTGTTTCACTCTGTTGATTGTTTCCTTTGCTGTGCAGAAGCTTTTTAGTGTGATATAGTCCCATTTGTTTATTTTTTTTCTTTTGTTGCTTGTGCTTCCAGGCTCATGTTCATAAAGTCTGTGCCCAGACCTAGTTCCTGAAGTGTTTCCCTTATATTTTACAGCCATCTGATATTTGGCAAAGACAACAAAAACATATGTTGGGAAAAATACTGCCTCTTCAATAAGTGGTGCTGGGAAAATGGGATATACATATGCAAAAGAATGAAACACATGCATCTCTCACGATATACTAAAATCAACTCAAAATGGATTAAATACTTAAGTATAAGACCTGAAACTGTAAAACTACTTTGAGAGATTTTTTTTAAGCACCTAAGAAATATATGCCTTTATAGAATATGTAACATTTCGATCAATATGGATCACAGTGGAGAAGGGAACCAGAAATGGCCCAGAGTGATTTCTCCCTAATCAATAAATTTGTGAACTATGTATAAATATCTTAGCTATCAAGCATGTTTCTTTCCAGCTTATTTATCTTTGTGAGGCTGTATTAAATATAATGCTTAAATTTTGTCGAATAATTGAGTAAATTGGGAAAATGACCCTGCCTTTACAAATTAATATAAAAGAATGTCTTTTGGGTTTTCAATTACTTAAAATTTCACTCTTTGTTCACTTTTAACTTTACCATACTCAGTTCTATCTAATTAATGTGCCATCCATTTTATGATACAAGAAATACTAGTTAATACTGGAATATAAGCGGTCTTTATTTTAAAACCTGTGTCATAAAACTGTAAGCTGAAAAAAGTATTTTTTTAAAAAAATCATGCTATGTATGAACTCAATATACTAAAAATGTACTTTGCATTCTTAAAAAAGTATAGGTTTGATTAATTCATTTGTAAGCAACTATATTTTTGCTTAAATCGTCTTAACAGCATATGTGTATGGTGCATATTTAGTTATAGACATTTTTAAAATGTCTTTCTTTTTCAAAGCTATGGTTTTAGAACCTCTGATGTTTTCCATTTCTTTGTGCAATCACATGCATACAGACACTAACACCATTGTAGGTGTATTAGAAATATTAAAGAACAATCTAATCATGATAAGCACTATTAAAAAGCACAGTATAATGAAGTAGAACTAAATGACCTAAATATTGGAAACAAGTTCTGTGTTAGTGAATTGGAAGACTCAATGTGGTGAAAATGTCAAGTTTTCCAAAATTGATTTACAAGCTTAGTACAATTTCTATCAAAATACCAGAAAGATATTTCTTAGATATGTAGACCGATTTGTAGATAAATTTGTTCTAAAATTTGTATGGTAAGACACAGGACTTAGGATTTCTAAAACAATTTAAGAAAAGAATAATGAAGTGGGGGCAGGATGTCTACTCAATGCTTAGGCCTATACCAGAGCTACAGTAATTAAAGTAGTGTGGTACTGGCAGAGGAATGGGCACATAAATCAATAGGACAGAACTACTGTCACAGAAATAGACACACACAAATTTGCCCAACTGATTTTTGATAAAGGTGCAAAAATAATTCAATAGAGGAAGGATAGTCTTTTCAACAAATGCTGTTGGAGCAACTGGACATCTATAAGAAAAAAAAAAGTTCCTAATTCTAAACCCTATAACATACAAAAATTAACTCAAAATGAATCATAGTTTTAAATGTAAAGAGGAAACAATAAAAGTTTTAGAATAAAAAAATCAATTGAGAAAATCTTCATGGCTTAAGGCTTGGTGAAGAGTTCTTAGACCTAACACCCAAAGCAGCATCCATTAAAAAAAAAAAAATCAATAAGTTGGACTTTATCAGAACTAAATCTTTTGCTTTGCAAACACCCCATTAAGAAGATAAAAAGATAATAAACTGGGAGAAAATATTTGTAAGCTATACATCTAACAAAGGACTCATATTTAGAATATATAAAGAACTCTCAAAACTCAGCAGTTAAAGAAGAAAAAAAAACCTAACTAGCTAATTAGAAAATAATCAAAAGATATGAACAGATATTTCACTGAAAAGTATATTCTGGAGGAAGGAGGAAATATGGAGTTCCTAATCAGTGGGCATAGAGTATCATTTAAGCAAGATGAGTATGTCCTAGAGATCTGCTGTACAACATTTTACCTATAGTCAATCATACTGTATTGTACACTTAAAAAATTAAGAGTCAATCTCATGTTGTGTTCTTACGACCATAAAATAACATTTTAAAAATGGATATATTCAGATTGCAAATAAGCACATGGAAAGATGTTCAATGTCATTAAGCATTAGGAAAATTCAAATTAAGACCATTGTAATATATCCCCACATACTTAAGACTAAAATAAAAAAAAAGAAAATATGTAATTGAGAGCATAAAATGCCGATGAGGATTTGGAAAGACTGGATCACTCATACATTGCTGCTAGGTATGTAAAATGGTACAGTCCCTTCACAAAATGTTTTGACAATTTCTTTAAAAAAAAAAAAAAGCTCCTACTCTGCCATAAAAAGAATGAAATTCTACCATTCACAGCAACATGGATGAACTTAGAGAAAATTATGTTAATTGAAATAAGCCAGGCACAGAAAGACAAGCATTAGATGTCCTCACTCAAAAGTGGGAGCTAAAAAAAAAAACAAAGAAAGAAAGATACGACAATCACAATAATTCTTTAAACTTTCAGGAGAGAAGTGAACTGAGGCCACCAGGGAAGGGAAAGGGGCAGAGGGAGGGGGGTTAATGAGAAATTAGTAAAGGGACACAAAAAATGGATACATTGTGTAACGGTAAATATAGTAATTATCCTGATTTGAGCTTCACACATTACACACAGGTATTGATATTCAACACTATACTCCACAGATATGTACAATTAATTATGTTTCAATTAAAAAACAAGAAGAAAGGGCTGACCCCGTGGCGTGCTTGGGAGAGTGCGGCACTGGGATCGGATTCGGATCGCGGGTTCGGATCCTTTATAGGGATTTATAGGGATGGCCGGTGCGCTCACTGGGTGAGCACGGTGCAGCCGGTCACAAAAAAGACAAAAAAAAAAAAAAAAAACCAAGAAGAAATAAATAAAAAACTAAACATACACTTGTCATTAGACCCAGTAGTTACACTCATGGGCATTAATCCAGAGAAATGAAAAAAAAATAATAATAACTGTACATGACTGTTTTGCAGCCATGTTTGTAGTAGCCAAAGCCTGGAAACAACCAAAATGCTCTGTAATACATGATGATTGAACCAACTGTAGGACGTTCATACCATGGAATAATACTCAGCAATAAAAGTAAACAAGCTATTGATAACAATTTGAATGAATCCCAAGGACACAGTGCTGAGTGAAAAAAAGTCAATCTCAAAAGGTTACATACTGAATGGTTCCATTTATGTAACATTCTTGAAATTAAAAAATTATAGCAAAGAACAAATTAGTGATTCTAGGTTTTGGGGAGAGTGGTTGATGGACTGCAAAGGGATAGCCTAAGGAAAATCTTTGTAGTCATGGGGCAGTTCTGTATCTTGATTGTGCTTGTGCTTACACAAATTTACACGTGAGATAAAATGACACAGGAATAGGTATACACATTACATCAATGTCAATTTCTTGGTTTTGATATTGTATTGTAGTTATGTAGGATGTAATCTTTGGGAGAAACTGGGTGAAGGGTACATGGGACCTCCTTATACTATCTTTGCAACTTCCTGTAAATCTATAATTATTTCAAAATAAAAAGTTAAACTAAATTTTTAAAAATCCTGCCCTGCCAGTTATTAACAATGGGACCTTGAGCAAATTCCTGGACCAGTCATCTTTATAACGGGATTCCTAAGACCTACCAGATGTAGTTATTGTGAGGAATAAATGAGGAAGATAGTGACTAAGGACTCCCGGGAAAATAGTGACAAGGTATGAACTGGCTAAATTTTATTTTGTGTGCCTTCACTTTTTGCAGTTATCTTAAGCGTTTCTTCCCACCTACATTATAAAACCTTAAGGGAAGTATATGTATTCCACCCAATATAGAAATTATTACAGGTGACAAATAAATTCTGATTATATACTAAGGCTGAAAGTCAGTTAAATTGTACCTCAGGGCATTCAGATCTAGTGTTTGGTACTTTAGATATTACCCAAGATATGTTTTTTGTATATTCGTAAACACAGTTGTTTTCAGAAACATACACTTCAGGGTTTCCCAAAGTTGACTGTGCATTAGAATCACCTGTAAAGCACAGAGTGCTGAGTCCTATCCCCCGAGGTTCTGATTTTTAAGTCTCATGTGGGCTTGCATTTCTAAAAAGTTCCCACACGATGCTGATGGATGCTGATGCTGCTGGTGGTGGACCTTAAAATCTGTACATATGCATTGTTCTCAGCATCGTCTTATGTGTACAGAAAACTCACAGTACAAGATGTAAAGGAACTCATACTCAGAGCAACCTTGTACCTCATAGTGCAGAGGGAAATTGATGCTGACATGCAGACCTGAATCCAAGTCACTCCTAAAACTCCTCTTTTATTGTGTTTTATAAAATTTTTGCTTATATGCATATTTGGACCACCACACTACAGAGAGGAAATAGGGTGATTTATGGAAAAGAACGTTTTAAATCTATTTTGGATAATTGTAATTTAAATACAATTACTTAAAATTAAAGTTAGGCCTTATATTTCATACAGGTTTTGTTGGGAAAATGATAATATTATGATGATATTCCAAAATATAAAGTGTACAATTAACTATTAAGCTAAATATCATAGTCCGATTCTATGTAATTTTTTCTATTTTTATCTTTTATTTATTTCCGTGCCAAGCAATTGAATGCTTGACATAGAAAAACGAGTCTGTCACTTTAACGAACAGTACTATAAAAACACTGCAACAAATAATTTTGACATAGATTATTATAATTACAAAAGGAATAACTTTCTAAAAAGTACTATCAATGTTTCCTATAAATACTGGGCTTACCTGTTGCATAAAAAATAATAAGGAAGAAGGTGGAGGAAGCCTTCTACTGGCATAAAGAGATTTACAAACCTGCTGAACAATATATTACAACTGTGTTCATTTAATACAGAAAATAAAAGCCTCTGTTTAGAACCATTAAATGATCATTAACTCAATGTCTAGGAGAATGGTGTTTTGATAATTGGCACCAAAAGGATTTTTAAAAGAGTAATTTGTCAGTAAAAAAGTTTTATCATAACCCATAACTGAAATTTAGCATTTTAGGAAGATTTCTTCATTCCATTATGAGTGTTCTTTATTTTAGCAAAAAAAACTTGTCAAGGGACAAGTTTTTAAAAACACAAATTCTGCCTTCAGAACTCAGCTGCTTCATTCTGCTGTTGCTTCTCTTATTCACACTGTTGGCGTCATCAATACATGACTTTTGATTGGATCCCAAGGGTAAGAATGAACTTTGGTAGACAGTGTATACATAACGAATGCATAGATTACTCTGGACATTTGTTTTTGTTCAGTAGAGTGAAATTTGTGGTAGTGTTGAGAGGGAAAAAAAGAAAAGCATTTAAAAGTCAATTCGGGATCAGGATTTTTTGCTCTCTTATTTTAAAAATTTACGTAAAAATTACAGAAAATGCTATTACAATTTTATACTGAAGATTCCTTGTTTTTAGAAGGCTTTGTGAGCAAGTCCTATGTCCACTGTGCTATTCTGGTTTGGATATTAATCAGAACTCAGTTGAGCATTATTTGAATTCACAGAGCTTGCCATGCTGGAAGCACAACCTTATATGTAGTGTCCATGGGCAGTCCTATTATGGGAAACCAACTTGAGAGAAAAGGCGGTCACTTGCTTGTGCGCAGGTCCTGGAATTTGAAATATCCAGGGGCCTCTACAGAATCCTGGCATCAGTTACTGTGTTGACTCACTCAGTGTTGGGATCACTCACTTTCCTCCTACAGGACTCAGATCTTGGAGGCAATTACCTACAGAGAAAAACAGATAGGAAAAACTGAAGTGTTGTTTTTTTCAAGGCTCTGAAGTTTATTGGTTTCTCATCGTTCCTAAGCCTACAAAAGCAATAAAGTTGAGAGAGATTTTTACCAAGATTTTTATCGCTGCTTTGACATATACTTTTTTTTCCAAATGCTTTGGTGGGAAGAAGTAGAGGACTGTTGTAAGTACAAAATAACTAAATATATCTTTTACTGGGTCGTAACTTTTATTTGTAACAAGCTCAGATTAGGCAGATAGAGTTTAAATTATTACAGTACTTTGTAAATAAGCATAAATATTATCATATGTTTTCAGGTGCATATGTTTCTCATTGAAAAAACTACAATAGAAATGAAGTAGAGTTTAAAATATTTCTTTGCAATAGAATCAAGCACATCTTTTTAAGAAAGCGCTGAAGTAATAGAATATGCATAACTGGCTTTGAGTGTCTGTAACAGATCATGTCGATTGCTGTGAAATAGTTCGGGTATCTGAATTATTATTTTGATTATTTGATACTTTATTTAATAATGGTTACATGTAGAGTCATTACCTGACATGTATTCTCAGTGAACTAATTGCTGTATGGGAATGACATAAAAGCCTAAAGGTAGGAAAATTTTATCTGGCATATTATGGGGGGAAAATAAAAAATAAAATAAGTTGTGATGGATGAATGGAGGGTGCAAAATGTATTGATAAGGATTTAATTTCTAAGTCTCTTTCTCAAATTATATTTAGTATTTTGAATGCTCTTTTGTGTAGCATATCATGAGAATTGTTTCAAATAATGATATGATCTGTGCTGGTAAGTGACCGATCTCTTGTTGAGAAAACAACATCAAAAGGTGAGGAACTCCTAATCATTATTTCACAGAAAAGTCACCATGTTGTTTCAAGTCTATAATGGTCTAACTTTTCAGTAAAGCTTTTTAGTTTGTCCTTTATGTGAAAATGCAACTATTTCTTTATTATTAAGAAAGTCATGATGACTAATGAAGAATTTAAAAATTGACTGTGGCACAACAGAAAAAATAATATATAAAAATAATATATGACGAAGACAGTGTGTCCCAAAGAGACAGATAAAGATTATCTTTTTTTCCCTGTCTTTGACTTGTGAATTATAGTCATTCAGAAATAGATATGAGGACAATACCTATAATTAAGAATGAAAAAATAAATCTCTCCAAGTAACACTTCACAACTTCTAAAAAAAGAATCAGATGTTTTGCCTCTGAGAAAAATTTGTGGAAATAAATTAGCATTGCCCATTTATTGATTTCTATTAGATACTACTAGATTTCATAGTATAACACTTATGTATACTATTTCCTTTCTTCATAAATTTCTTTGGTGAGCATCAGTATTGCTTTCTGATTGAAAAACTATTTCATTTACTACCATTAAAAAATACACATAGCATATATATATATATATATATATGTATACATGTTGTTTGCAATGCACACACATACATGCACATTTTCATTTGCTTTTTCTATTTCTTTCATATCATTAATTTATAAATGTTATCAAAATTACTAACTGGTGATTTTTTATATACATATATAAACACACACACATGCACATATATGTACATGTATGTGTATGTGTATATATATTCTACAAAATTAAAATCATATATTAGCGTATAGAGCAATTTTAAATGAATAGCAAAGATGCAGTTCTGGAATAAAGCAAGATGAACCTGAACTTTACTTGTCATAGATATTTGAATAACTTTTTAAATTCTTAGAATTTGAAAAAAGTTAATTTTTTGAGACACACACTGTATGACTTTGTTATAGTGCATTCTAAAACTATCAAGTAATTCTTGTGCAACATAACAATGGGTTTGTTAAGAGAAAATAGAGACATTTTTAGGGTTATACATTAACTTTTATTTTTGAAAATTTACTACTATTTGGATGTTTGGCATATAAATTCAGTTTTTGAAATTGCCTCAGTGTAAACAACTTAAAAGAGTACATTTTGCTGTTTTAAAACCAGATAAGTTGCCCTTTAAAAGAGATTACTGTTTTAACACATGTATTGTTTACTTTTAGAATTACTCAAATAATGCATCATAAAAAATTAACATTTCATTCAATTTTTTTTAATTGTGCAAATAATCTTGAGGTGCAATAAAATCATCTTTTGGAATTTCAGTTGCAGAGTCTTTTAAAGGCATCTTAACTATAAAAAGAAAGTGCTGATCTAATTCAATTATATACTTTTTAATTTAGTAAGATTTTGGTGTCCGTTACATGTTATAATATCATGAAAAATACAATGGAGTATGTCATGTTAGTTACTCTAAACTTTAAAAATAAGACTACAAAGTGTTTTATGTAAGTTAAGTTATTTAAGAAGGAAAAAGGTGTTGATTGACATTATTCCAGCTAGACAGTACTGAAATGCAAATTCATAATTTGGGCGGATATATTAATACAGCTTTCTCTTTAGTCTTGTAGTATTCATTTGAAATTCTTGTAATCCGAGTAGTTTGGTACACGTAAAACAAATTGTCAAGTTCTTAACCACTAGTGAAGTTTAATAAAAGAGATTAAAATCTTTGTCTTTGAAAAGTCAGGTGTTTTTTAAAATTCTACTTTATTATCTTTCACCATGGCTTTATCTCAAGAATAAACAAAGTGATTTCGCAAACTCTCCTTCCCCTTCCACCTTCGACTACACATTTCCTTAACTAATTAAAATGATTTATCATATTTTTCATCAAATTATCGTTTATTTCATTGTAAGTACAAGAAACATAGTATTTTGGGGTGAGTATATGTGTTTATACATAACACATACATACACACTTAAATCACAGAGTACTCAGTTTCCTAAGAGAGACTAATTAATCATTAGTTAAAAAGTAATTTTTCTTTAAAGATAATTTTCTTCTATTCCTTTTTTTTCTCTATTTTATACATATACTGTTTGTTTAAGGAATTGACAAATGAGACTAGTGTATGTCCTCTGTCCAATAAAACATAACAAACCATGGAGGAAGGAGAAACTCAGGAATTATGGGGCCTGGTATTATACAATTGAGGGAACCCTTTTTTAGAAAAATAATACAAAATTATGAATACAAATTACATAGAGCTTGGGAGGAGCTCATATAAGTGAGGTTTTAATAGTTTCATGGGAAATCACCTCTGTATGAAGAGATTCATTGGAGTTGAATCTTTTCCCAGTTGCATTTTAAAATAAAATTGATGTTACTTATATTTCTTTAATGAATATATTATTTCTCAAAGACGGCCTTTTATTTAATGCAGATTAGAGAGTTAAAAGAATTTATAATGGTAGGAATTTGACATTTCTTCCTTTCATTCTGAAAAGATACATTGATTAAAATGATGTCAAACTCAGTTAATGGAGGCGGTTCAATTATTTCAGATATACAGGGTATGTAATTTGAAGGCAAGCCAAATCACAGTGACAAGGAATAATGATGACCTTGGTTTATTTTTATACAGTACATTCAGGTTTTGATTGGATTCAGAGAGAGGCAAAGGTTTTCTTTCTCACAAAGTCCTGCTATAGTCCTAGGAGGTTTGTGTTCTGTTATCAAGGCAGTTGGTTCATATTGGAACATTTTGTAGGGAAGGTCATTGTCGGCAGTATGGGAAATAAGATGTTTTTATTAAATGCAACCAAGTTCCATAGCAGAATTTTATGAAAATATTTCTCTTTGGGAAGTATGCTCCATGCAGCATACTGATCTTCAAAAAATAAACAAGCAAATAAACACTTTATGGCCTTCACCTTTTCCTCACTTAAAAATTTATTAAACTTCCTTGGGGTTTCATGCTATAAAATATTGACATGTGTTTGTAGTTCCAAAGTTTCATTTGAATATAGACATGAAAGTTAAAATGGCAATGCCATAGTGTAATTTATAACTTTGCCAACTTTTAAGGGATGTGTCTTCTTATGTCACACACAAAATTGTCTCTAAAATGATTATGAAATTTCAATTTCCCTATACTTAATATTAAAAGTGAACATGTCTTCCAAAGATTCTGATATCCCCCTCTGAATGGGAGTGTAACTCTGCTATTTGTGAATCACTCATGTGCAAAATATAGTTTCAAGACTGACAACTAAAATGATTTGGTTTACATTTTTTTTCTGAAATTTCTAGCATGAAAAGTTTGTTTTCTCTATATATTACAGCACATTATAATATTCAATCTGTCTTCATAAACCAGATGGTTCCTCCAGGGCTTTGGAAGCATTTTAACACCCAGGGCGTAGCTTTTCCCTTTCACTATTCAAGACTACTCCCCTGAATATGGTACACTCACAAAAAAAGACAAACAACAACAGAAAACCCTTGGCTCCAGTGTGTTAAGAGCATTAAAAATATCTGAAATTTCTCAACCACAATTCTGATAGGCAGCAGGCAGATGAGGATGAGGAAGGGAAATGGGCCTGCTGGCTCATACTTAAAAGAGTCTTCATCTCATGGCCATACAACCTCCACCTCATGACCATTAAAAACCCAAAGGGCAGTATTCCCTGTCCCATAGCTCACCACTATGCACCCTATTCTTCACTAATAGAAAGTGGGGGAGAATCAACAATTATCCTTTAACTGTAATGGAACTGTCATTTCTTTGCTATGCTGATAACATTTTGCTGCTGCTGTTGTTTTCATTGTTCTTAAATGACTCTTCCAGAATTGTTAATTTATTATTTTGATTCCATATAATTTTAAGGAAGCAATTTTCTTTTCTTTTAGAAAGTAATTTTCCATAAATTTAAAATATTGGACAATCAATTTTTTCATGTCAAATTTGAGAACTGGAATATATCTAGGGCTAGTTTGAAATATTTAGTCATATTACGTTACTGTTCAGGTAAAGTAATCTGAGGAAGAGCTTTGTCTCTTTTTACTTATTATTCATTTTATTTTTTATTTATATATTTTATTTATTTTAGTAGAAAAATTTGTTGTTTTGATGAATAGGAGGGATATTAAAATGCATTATTAAACCAATGCTTATTCATGTAAAAAAGTGAAAATGTAGATAGCTGAATGGGTTTTGAAGAATGTTAATATAATTTTAAAGAAACTTTTTAATAATCAGATGTTTAAATTGTCATGGTTTTAGTTTATATTTAATAAATACTAAAACCTTGCATTGGCATAACAACAGTAAGGAATTCACATATGCCATAATAACATGTAGTCTTTTGCCACTTTATCTTCACCCTTTACATGTGTTTTCTCTCTACCATTATGAAAAAAATTTCATTTTAAAAAAAAGGCCAATATTTTGCTGTCTACCCTAAGTGAATCATTGTACAGTATATGCATGTATTGAAACAACACACTATACGCCACAAGTATGTACAAGTTGATGTTAAAATAAGATAAATAAAAATAAAAAAGGCCAGTATCAATTGAGCACAATTAGCAAAATAGTGTTCCATGATATTCCCAATTATGGGCAAATAAAAGATTTAAATACCCTCTAAATGTTTTCACCCTCTCTTTGGCTTATGTTTTGTTTTGTTAAAATTGTTCTCCCCTCTTCCAGCCTGATTTTGGCTGAGACTGTCATAGAATCAGGACTATAAAAGGGCATAAACATCAGTAGCTTTTTGCTCTTTCCTGGCACTCGTCTTTATTTGCCCACAACTTGTCTCTTCCTTTATCAGATTACAGTAGGAAGAGTACCTTAGCCTGAGCTAAGTGCTGACTTAAAGGGCAAGGGAGTCAGCACACTGTTAGAAGTGCAGATTTTAGCCTTGGAAACTATGCTGGGAAAAATTAAAGGAGTAAGAAAGAAAAATCACAGAATCAGAACTGCCCAAATATTTTCATCAAAGGCAAGTTGAGTAATTCCTTTTTATGTTGCTGCTTAAGAGGGCAGTATTAGAAATAAATTGGTGACTAAGTGAACGAAATGCTATCAAAAATAGTTGGGGAAGTGAAAAAATAATACTGTGTGAAAGTAATGAATCCCAGTGGGTCACATATATTGGAAAATAACTAGGAAGGAAAAGGGGAAATTAGACTCTAAAGAGTATAACCAGATGCAAGAAATGTTGGCTTGTATGTGGTTAACTGAAAGAGCTTACGGGAAGCTCAGACAGCTGGGGATATCTTGATTTAGTAGAGGCTGAAGGGCAGGGCAGGAGTTATGTGGACAGCTGCTGAAAAGCTCGAGCATTCTGTTGGATTAGGTGTACACACCCTGTCCCTAATGAGCAATGTCAGAGAGCACCAAGTGTTATCATAGAGGTTCGCTTTGCTCACGCCTATGCCTTTGCAGTGTTTTACTTTAAATGTCTGGAAATAGATTTGATTTCAATATAAATCCAGAAATAAAAGTATCAAAGAAGTGATTCCATAAAGTTCATATTGTGCCATTTGGGGTGATTATAGTTTAAAGAAGGAACTTATAGCTGATGATTTTTTATGTATATATACATGTATTCAGGCAACAAATATATACTAGGAACCAACTTTGTGCCAGGTATCATGCTATGCTCTGGAGTTAATGTCTTAAACAAGTGCTCTCATGGAGATTAGCATTCAGGGGAAGATGTGCATATTAAATATGCACACACTATTTAAATTGCATTTGGAATAAGGGCTATAGAATAAAACACACATTGTTAGAAGAATGTATTATAACAATGAGACCTAGACTAGTCTTAGAAATTGGGGAGGTATTTCTGAAAAAAATGATACTCAAAGTAAAACAAAGAAGAATGGGGTTAGAAAATAGTTGTCTGAGGGAAAAGAGAGAACAAGGGAGCAACATCTGTGAAGGTGAAATTTGCTAAGAGGAAAAAATTAAAAGAAGGTCAAGTTTCTTAGATTATAGTGATTATGAGAAAGTGTAAAATAAGCCTGCAGCTGAAACAATGGGCTGGGGTCCAATCATTCAGATGCGTGAAGATCATGGAAATGATTTTTGTCTATATAGTAAGATCAATGGACAGTCAAGTTTCAAGAAAGTCAGTGATATGAACATATTTGTGATTTTTAAGAATATCACACTCTTTTGTGAATAAGGGAATAGGAATTACTAAGGGTGGATGAAGGGCTACCAATCTGAAGATATTGTGTTAGCTCCTCCAGATGCAGAATAAGGTGGTGTTGACTAGAGTGGTGACTTTGGAGATGAAAGAAGTGGATCTATTCAAGATTTATTTATGACATAGAATCAGTAGTAATTGGTTTTGAATTTTATTATCCATGACATGTATAATTAGGTGGATAACAAATGGTGCCATTTACTGTTGCTTTGCCTCCCACGGATTTGTCACCCCTTTTCCCCTGGGTGATGGAGCCACCATAGATTACTCAAAGCCCATCTCTTTTGAGCAGTGAGAAGTCCCAGAAAGGGGTTAATATTCCAGAACTTCCTCAAGCGTGAGGCATTTCTTTCATTTGGGAAATTAACCACAAATTGGGGATCTCTTCCTGCATTTATTCTCCAGACCAAGAAGTTACAGGAAGAGACATAGGTGGGGTTTTGCTAAGTACAGTTTTACAAGTTTTACAATAGAAGCTGGTAACATTCATTAAAAACAAGTCAAATGACATTCTGTTAGGCAATTAAATGATCTACTAACAAAGGCTTGATTTAGCCAACATTCCTTTTCCTTCCAGCAGCTTTTTAGTAACTTTACATAGCAATTAGTAACTTGTCTGTCTTTGAGCCAGCAACCTTGCTGTGTTACAATTCTTATCTTGCAACAGAGACTCAATAGCCTGCGGAAAATTTCCTGTCCTTTGCAAGGTCAATATTTGAAACTGCAAGGCTTTGGAAAACCAGGCCATATGAAGTACATTTGTTTTATGAATCCTATAAAATTTACAAGAGAGAATTGAAAAGGAAGCTGTAATGATGGATGGATCAGGGGTGTGGATGCAAAGAATTTTTTTGTTTTTGTTTTGTTTTGTTTATTTTACTTTTTTATTTCTTATTTGTTTTCTGGAGAGCATGGGTACGGTGGATATGGAAATCAGAAACCTATGAATGAAGTCGTTACTCGGGATTAGAATGTGAGAGCCACAGAGTACATGAGACCAGCCACAATGCTCGTAGAGTCTGAAGGGAAGGAGGTCAGGAATTCAATAAGGAGGACAAAAGCACTTCAAGATATCCAAGAAGAAGCATATAGATAACCTGATGAAATACTAAGGAAAATAATATTTCCATAGAGAGGATTGTTCCTTTTTATTTCCAATCTAATGACTTCATGAATGAGGATCTCACTTTCAGCACAAGGTGTCTTGGTTTCCACAATCTCTCCCATGTATTTACCCCTAATTTCCTCTCCCACATTGCTATTTCTGTGAAATATCACCAAAAAGTTGCCTTAGTAGAAAAGCTTCAATAAATATTTAAATCGTGTAATGTATTCAGCTTTTTCCTGTACTCTGCACTTCCTAAAAATACCTTCTTCGGAAACCCCATTTCAACTGACTACTGTGTAACAAAATGAGCCTTCGGTGTAAAACATTTATCATACACTGAATTTCAATTGCTCAGTCAGAGTTGTTAAGTAATATGAAAAATCGTCCTTTAGAGAATACGGAATTGCATAGACATGACAAGGTACGTTTGCACTGTATTTAATGCTATTTTAGTTAATACAGATGCTTATTGGAGAAATGTCTAAAATTCTTGGGAACCATTAGTAAAATTGATTATTCTTAAATCTGCAAAAATGGCAAAATACACTACTTAGAAAACATTGACAATTAAGTTTAAATAAAACCAAAATTGTACAGCAGAGATAGAAGGCATTTAAGTAATTGAATTTCATCATGAATGAGTACAATATACTTATCTGTTAGCTTTGGGGGAAGTAGAACAGATAGAATATTAATATGATGTTGAGCAACATTTTTACCATTAGGCTTTTACTTGCTTGTAACTAAACACTGTTGAACACCTGCTACGTTCTCTCTGCCTTTTATGAGATCACAACTCTGTAAGTCAGAAAAGAACAGACACACACAAACATATGTATATTCATACAATTACTGTAATGTCAATACCATTATAAAGCATGATATAAATCAACCATAAATTATTACTTATGAGTGGTGTGATCTGGGAAATTTTCATTGAAGAATCCACTTTTATAAATAGGCCTTTGATTACAGGCATATGGAGGTATGAATTAGAGAATAAGTGGAAGGAGCAGTGATGCAAAGACAAGGACTAATGAGACACTGTTTTCTCCTACGTACGCAGTTATTGACGGTACCTTGTATGTGCATAACACTATTCTATGTTCACCTCATCTTCGGTGATAATAAATACCACTTATCAAGCCTATAATAAGTGCCAGGCACTTCTCTGAGTACATCACATGTGTCTCAGTTAACTCCCATATTAACTCTAGCAGTCAGAGAAATATAATAATCTGTATCTAAAGAATGAAGTTATGGAGGTACAGGGTGGCTAAGTAATTTGCCTAAAAGAGTGCATCTGGTTTTTGGTGGAGTCAGGATTTGAACAGTGGCACAGTGACAGTAGGATTAAAGGTTCTGAACAGTCAGTGGACACAATTGCTCATATTTTGATAGAATTCTAGAGATGATAGAACAAAACATAAACTGGCAAGAACCGAAATATTTTCTAACAAGAACTAAACATGTTCCATTGAGAATTCTATTTTTAAAAAACTCATAAAATGTTTGTTTACTCAAAGACTATAGACCTTGGCACATATATTTTGTCTTTTTTTAAAAAACATAATTGATTATACATATTTGTGGGGTACAGAGTTGGATACACCTGTGTACAGAGTGTGATGATCAAGTCAGTATAATTAGCATGATCATCATTATAAAACATAATCATTCCTTTTGTCCATTAATCAATTTCTCCCTAACTACCCTCCCCCCCTTTCCCATCTCTAGTCACCACAGTTCTTCTCTCTCCTTCTGAAAGTTCAGTGCATTGTTGTGTCCTTCCTTCCTTCCTTCACTCCCTCCCTTCTTCTTTCCCTCCCTCCTAAATAACCCCAGTTAATCCACTGGACCTCCAGAGTGAGCCATCTATGATGATATTTGTAATAGTTAACTTTCTTCATTATTTTACCCCATCTCAATCTTCTTACTATATGAACATGAAAAAGATCAAAGAACAGAACTAGTACAGCCCTGATCTGTTTGTAAAAATCTGCAGGGTGGTCTCACTAGTGTCCTTTTTTATTTTATTTCAGTTATGCAACTGGGCTACATGAACAGAAAGCTTAGAACTGGGCCTATATGAACAAGCTTTAGTACTGTAAAAAAATAATTTGCATAGATTAATATGGCATTTAATATAACAATAACTGTTTTGTATAGTACTCAGCATAAACTGTAGTTTAAGTTACTATAATTACTATTGCTTTCTTACACAAACTAATTTTTTTTACTCTTTACTTCATGTTAGTTATCCACAGTGTTGCTTGATATAGTTATATATGTCTTTATAATGCACACTGTACAATTCTAGAGTACACCAGTAATATAGACTGTATTAGGCTATGTAGTAAATGACACCCCTGGAGTTAAGCAGTGTGTATCCTCCACAACGATGTCAACATTGGCTTTCCCGTATCTTTGATCAGAAATGATATTGAGAATTTTTCTGACATCATAAGCAATTTTGTTCTCATTTCTTCAAGAAGTATGTATATACACATATTTATACTTTAAAAGGTAAAAAGTAAGAGATAACGATGAGGCAGAATGGTTCAAAATGTATGTATGAGAGTGAGAGGTAAAGGGAAGTCAGAAATACTCACCAATAATTTATTTTCAAATAGAAAGCTTGTTGATTATCATGTCTGTTTCCATTCAGATTGCTTAGTATTGTCCAATAACAGAGTAGCAAATAGCAATATCAACATAATATAAAATTTAACTGTTATTTAAAATGCATCTTCTGCTTCTTAAGTCTAAGGTCATTGATCTTCAGATAAGCTATACATGTAAATCTTATGTCAGAGATATATTTCCAGAGACCCAATATGTTGATTTCCAATCAACCAATGGAAATTTGGTTCAATCAACTGTAGCACTACTATGTAATATTGAGTAAATAAACACTTTTTAAAGAATACTACTATAAATGACACTAAAATGTATGATACACAAAATGGGAAATCATTAGAATATATATATTTTTTTCATTTAATCAATCCTGCATTCCCTTTATTCTATGTTCCTTGTGCATGAGATTGTTTCCTTGTGTATGAAATTGTGTGAGATATTTTTCTAGAAAAAGTCTTTTTGACTTAGTGTGGTGAACAAAATTAATTAGCTCATTTCTTTCAGTATTACTAGTGTGTGTAGATGTCTCTCTCTCTCTCTCTCCCTGTCTCTGTCATGCACATCATACACACACATACACATTACCTAAAAATAAAGTGGTTTACACATGAAAGTATTTAGATTTACTAATATTTATAAAACCACTATAATTATGACTAAAAACAACACTAAAATCAATTCTTCCATTTGGAAAATATAAAGAACACTACACAAGTGAGAAAAGAAAGGGAAAACAATTTACTATATCCAAAAACCATTTTCCAATTGTAGTAGGCAATTATAGTTTAATATGTTATCTTATTTATTCTTTTAGAAGCTATTGGTCATATTAATTTCATATTAAACATTAGGGGTGACTATAAGTAGTTTCTTTTTTGATAAATTTTTTAAAGAAAATAGGATTATAAATTCTATTATGGTAAAAATACAAAAATAAAACAATATATCATCTTCCTTGTATTTCCTTATATATATCAGTTAGACTAGATATTGAAATTCTTTTTTTTCCTTGAAATTTTATGCTTTCACTATCTTTCTATTCAAGCTTCACCCTGCTGAGTTCACATGAAGTAAAGAATTTCATGTCACTAAAACCAGTTGACACCATTACTTCTTCATCTTTCTTAAACTTGCAACATTGGTCAAAATTGACCATTTTCTCCCTTCTTACAAATGTTGTCTTACCTTGAGATCTGTGCATTACACTCTCCTGATCTTGTTCTCATTTTAGGGGCTGTTTCTGTTCAGTCTTCATTGCAGGTTGATCCTCTATTCTCAGCCTTTATTCCTCAGGGCTCAGTCCTAGTATGATTCTCTTCTCACTCTACAATCTCTTCCTTGGCCATTTCATCCATACCCATGACTTTATAAACAGCTATATGCAGATAACTAACCAAGTTATAACTCTAGATCAGATTTCTCCACTGAATTCCAGAACTGCCATTTCAACTGCCTGGTTGGCATCTCCATTCTAAATGCACAAAACAAAACTTTTCTTCCATCCCACAAAACCTGATCCTTTCTCATTGTTCTCCTTATTGTTGAATGGTGCTACCATACATCCAGTTTCACACTCCAGAAACTTATTTCATCCTTGAAACTCATCTCTCTCGCCCACTTATGTCTAAACCATTGCCAGTCACTGTGGGTTTTATCTCCCATTATCTTCTCATCCATTTCTCTTCATGTCTTCTACCATTACCCTAGCCCAATCTGCTTTCTCTCACTAGGAATATAGCAGCGGTTTCCTTTTTTGTTTTTCTGTATCCTCTCTTCCCCATTTCCACTAATCCGTTCTCTCAAATTTGTTTGGTCAGTTAAATTTGAGGATACCACCACCCATTTAATAACTTTAGTTGCTTCTATTGGCTGCTAAGAAAGCAAAACAAAAAGAGAAATAAAACTAAAAATAAACAAATAAAAAAACAAGGTCTAGACACTGTCTACCTTTTCTGTCTTGTCACCCATCATGCTTCCCCTGCCTCAACACCTTACTGGCTTGTTTTCTGTTTCTTAAATAAGATTTTCTTCTTTCTGCCACAGGGTTTTTGCACATGCTCTTCTGTTTGTCTGGAACCTCTCCCCCAATCTTTTCCACCTAGATAAAACCATTTTCCACTTACAAGCTTACCTCTGGGTAGGCATCAGAATTCCCTGAATAAATCAAATTTTCCTACAATATAACATCCCTCCATAATACATAGCACTGTTATCATTCCATATGTATATGTGTAAATAATTAATATTTTTTCACTCAGACTTTGTGGTGAGGTTCTGAACCCAGACACCTCAACTCTTCTTGCTCAAGTGTTTCCCCAGAATAAGGCACATATTAGGTTCCCCAATAAATATTTTTGAATAAGTTAATTGGCATTTAACACTTTAATGAAGAATATAATTACAGCCATTTACACAGAATAACATAATAATCATAATTTGATAGTATTTTATGAAAAGTTTATATGACAAAATAACTTTGGTTCTGGTTGAAACTTTACACATACAAATAAATAATGAAGATTTCCTTTTTGTCATTGGGTTTTATTCCATTCTTTGATTTTCCATATTCTTACTGTACAGTCTTGATTTCTGGTTTTATTTTTTACTGTGTTTAGCCCATTTTTCCCCTACATCTAAGTCTCAAAGGACTAGTATCTGGAATAATAAAGATCACTCAAAACTCAACACTAAAACCACAAGTCATTCAATCAGAAAACAAGGAAAAGACCTGAAAGGACACTTCACTGAAGAGGATATATGGATGACAATCACATGAAACGATATTCAACATCATTAGCCATGAGAGAAATGCAAATTGAAACTAAAATGAGTTATCACTATGCACCTATCAGAATGGCAAAAACAAAAACAAAAAACAGTGACAACACTAAAAGCTGATAAGGATGCTAAGAAACTGGGTTTTTCATATATTGCTGGTGGGGATGTTAAATGGTACAGTCATTATAGAAAACAGCTTGATAGTGTCTTCTAAAATTAAACACACAATCACCATAGGACACAGCAATTGTGCTCATGGGCATTTATCTCAGAAAATAAAAATTTATGTACACACAAAAATCTGTACATAAATGTAAAATAGCCAGAATTTGGCAACAACTTGAATTTTCATAAATAGGTAAACATTAAATGAGGTGGGATGCATCCATATCATAAAATATTACTCAGCAATAGAAAGTAATGAAGTATTAATACTCAGTATTCACAACTCCAAAAGATCTTGATGGCAGCATGCTGAGTGAAAAAAAAGTCAAAATGTTGCATATTGTGTTATTTCTCTTATTAACATTTTTAAATAAAATTATAGATACTAAGGATAGATTATGGTTTGCCAGAGGTTAGTAAAGGGGAAGAGGGTCTTCTATATAGTGACACCACATGGATTCTTGTGCTGATAGACCTGTATTTTGATAGTAGTGTTTGTTATATAAAGCTACACTTGATAAAGAGTAAAGTTGCATAGAACTATGAACACACAGAGAAAGAGAGACAGAGGCACATAAATGAATACATGTATATCTCGTAATATTTGAACAAACCGTGAATTTGTGAATTATACGAATAACTTTCAGGTTTTGATATTGTACTGTAGTTATGCATGGTATCAACATGGGGGGATGGGATGAAGTTTGCACAAGACACCCTGCATATTTCTCTGCAACTTCTTGTGAGTCTATAATTATTGCAAAATAAAAATTTTTTAAATGCAGTATTAAACTTTTATTTAACAAGCCCTCACTGTCGTGAAGGCCAGTGTATCATCATGAGACCTAATCTAGGGATGTCTTATAAATTAATAAGTCCATCACTCAAGGTACAAAGGATGGTTTAAAGCTAATTCCCTAGAATGCAATCCATTTCTATTATATGGGAACATGCATCATTTATTGAACAAAATGTCATGATGATTTAAGCCATGTTCTATATGTCCTACTTTGTGAGGTATTCTGTTTTAGGTTTTTTGTGACCAAAAAGCCTGTATGGGAAGGACTGGCATTTATTTATTTATTTATTTATTTTTAATTTATTTTTTGGTGGGTGCAATGTGTATTTTCATTTTTATTTTTTAATTTTTAATTTTTTTATTGGCTATGAATATTCATGAAACACAGAGCTGGTTGTCACCCCTTGTGTCCAAGATGTGAAGGCCAGATTCACACTGGCAGCTTGCCCATTACCACAAATTGCATTTGTACCCTGTGTCCCCCACCCAATTATCCCCCACCCTTTTCCCCCTCCCCCATTCCCCCCTCCCACTCTACTTTGTATCCTAAGGTATATTCTCTCCCTCTGCAAGTCCAACACACCACTGTGGTCTTTCTTTTCTTCCTTCTTTCTCTCTTAGCTCCCACATATGAGTGAGTACATGTGGTATTTATCCCACGGTGCTTTGCTTATTTCATTCAACGTAAGTTTCTCCAGGCTCATCCATGTTGTTGCAAATGGGAGAATTTCATTCTTTTTTATGGCAGAGTAGTATTCCATGGTGTATATATACCACAGTTTCCTTATCCAATCATCCATTGATGGACATTTAGGTTGGTTCCATGTCTTGGCTATTGTAAACAGAGCTATGAAGGTATATGGGCATCATAACTGGACAAGCCAATATTTATTTAATTAATATTTATTGAGTACTTACTGTGTTCCTGGCACTGAGCTGAGCATATCTACTACTGACTCTCCTCAAAAGTAAATTAGGAATAATAATGGTGCTTTACAAGGTTACTTATTGTTGGCATTTAAAAGGGGATATATGAATTAAATTGCTTGGCGAATCTCAAAGTGTCGGGAATAATTTTTGTTCTTTGTATGATTATAATTGTTACTAATAATAAATAGTTAATTTATATAACTCCAAAATATAAATATACGTTTAGATTTCAAGTTGTGTAAACAGATACATAGATCAACAATCATTGAGTGTATGTTTGTATGTGAGTGTGAATTATCTTCTTGCTTTTAATCTTGTCTTAAATAAATCCATCCTTGTAATTGCTGCCCCGGTCATGTTTCTGAAAAACAAATCAGATTGTGTCCCTCTAGCTTAATATTTAAAGACTCTGCTAGTTGCAGGGTAAAATACAATGTTCTTTATAGTATGGCATCTGCTCATGTCTCTCACTTCTTTATCTTCTTTCCCCACCGTGAACACTTCTCTCTAGATATATGATTACTTGCAGTTCCACAAATAAGTTACATAATTTCATAACTGTTATCTGTATCCTCTCCTTGAAATGTTCTCACAAATTCACAGTGACCATATCTTTTCCACCAACAATTTCTATTCATTATTTTAGTATTTGCTTATGGAATATCTTTAAAAAGCATTCCTGACTACCCTGTATTATAATATGGTGCTCCTGATATGTGGTGTTAATGCAAACTCACGGTATATAATGCTATACAAGAAATGATATCCTCCATTGTGGCTGTCAGGTTGCTTCTCAGCTTCTGACTCATTCTCTGCCTCCTTGAGGGGAGAGCTTGTGCTTGTTACCTGTAAATTATTTGTGCCTAACGTTGTGTTGGCACACAAGTGAATGACTAAATACTACAGCATTTATCTGACTGCTATTTTGTCACCAAATCACTATGTATTTGAAACTCGGGCATGATCCAAACTGAAAAAGATTTATGTGTAACAGTGAACACTGTCATGTATTATTTTGTTCACATATACACACACAATAACTAATGGAACAAAATGGGATAATCCTTAGTACGTTTTTTTTGGTCCTGAGTGCTCACTGTATTGTAAAAGTTATAAATCTCAGAATAAAATATTGGTTGTTTAATGTAGATCATTCATGTAATGCAATCAGTGGTATTTTTGGTTTATCTGTGTAATTTGTTTTCTCCATTTCTTTCTTAGTTTCAAAAGAAATGTCAGAGTTACATAAGAACCCTGACTTCTGGGGAATCCTTTGAGGGAGTACAAAGCTGAGATATCTTTGAAGACGTCAAATTGATATGAAGTGGTAGAGAGGCAGTGAAGGTAGAAATTGGGAAAATCACTTCTGTTCACATAGTGAGTGCATACTGGGCCTGCTGTTCTTTGATGTGGATACAGAAGCTCTAAGTCTCCAGTGCTGAGTGTCTGAGGACAGATTCCCAAGAAAGTGAGTGGTTGGCTTGGGCTACCTCAAAGACAAGTGTTTGCTTCTGCTTGAGCTATTGTTGGAGGTTTCCTGAGGAGGACTTAGAACGGAATGTCCATTCCAGAGAGTATTCAGTTTCAGATAGCTGCCTTCCTGAGCTCATTCTCCACTCTGAGGGCTGGCTACAATGATTAGCTGGCTACAATCATCTGTTTTAATATGGAATAGAGCTGATTTATAAAAGGAAAGTTAGTTGCTGGGTAAATATGTGTTCACGAGTATGGAACCCCATTACACATATGACCAAACTCAAGGGGAGAAATGTTTATTGAATAACTCAAACTTATGGAATTGAAGGGTCTCTTAAAAGAAAAATAGGACCTACTGAGTCAATCTAACAGCCTGTTCACATTTATTATTACTTTTGCATTAAAATGTTTATAGGTATTTTATTGACCAGTGAACATGAACTACATTTTGTGCATTTTGTTAACATAGTATTCATGTAATAATAAATTTTCGAATACTCGTGTTTTGAACTCTTCCAATTTCCACAGCATTACAGAGATTCTTAGATCTGGTATGCATAGGTATTTTATGATAAAAACTAACTTGAGTGATAATATTGATTTACTGAAGTAGTGGGCCCTCTGACCTGATTTTAAAATAAAAATTGAGTTTCTGCAAACTAATATAGTAACTTTTTCTTTAATATTTTATCTTGAAGTACATTTGTTAAAATAGTTTTCATGTGATATCATGTCAATCTATTTTGACTTGAAAGATTTTACCCAAAGAAAATACATGATATAGTCTCTTTCCTTTAACCCATGACACTTTTTATGATGATAGCACCATAATTAAATTTTTTTAATGATGGCGTGCATTATTCTATAAAGTCTTCAACCAAAATTGATTATATAACCAATATTTGATCTTCATAAACCAAAAGCAGAGAACTATCCAGCCAGAAAACAGTCCAAGCCTTACACTATACCCTGTGCCTAGATTAACTTTATAGGCATTCTTCTGCCTGGGCCTCACATTGTAGAAATATGGTCTGCAATCTTGAAAATTGAAAATATAGATTCTGAATGAGAAATAGAGGAGAGTTGAATCCTAATTTGTGACATTTAAAAATAAAGCTCTACAATGAACAATTTACAAATATTCATTATGTTTTATAATGAATGATTATAATATCAACAATAATATTTCATATGTATAATTTAAGATTTATAAAAACAAAGGCAAAGGAATACGTTGCTATTTCCACTTGACAGATGAGGTAATTGAGTCCATATTATTTGAAATATAATTTGATCAATTATATTATCTCTACTACTAGATTACATCTTCTTGAATATTTCAAACCACATCTTATATGTGTTTATATTCTCACAGATTTTATTATCTTGTAGTAGGAAGTTCAATAAGTGTGTGTTGAATTAATGAACCAACATCCAAAAATGATGGAAAGAATAATCAGTTACCCGTAATTTTTTTGTTTGTTTCAAGCCATTTGATGATGACATCTAATTTTTTGGAAATTATACAGTGTAGAAAGAATCTCAGGTAACTTCAGAAAATAGAATTATGTACACATATACCCAGAGTTCTAACAAAGACCCATGTTATTGATTCAGCCTGCAGCCAGGTATACAGTTCATCTGAATTTTGTTTTGTTTTGTTTGTGTGTTTTAATTGTTCACATTAAAATATATTTCCAGACACAAATTCTCTTTTGGAATTTTGGCTACATAAGATAAACAAAAACATAGTCTTTCTAATCAAAATATGAAAAGGATACTAATTGATGAATATACCAATTATCTTTCTGACTGCAGAAAACCGTTAAAATTGTATACATACACTGTGAGTGTAGTGTCTTTTAATCAAGTAGTAAAATCGATTGCTATAGATATCCAAATACTTATGTATCTAGTATGGTTACATTAGCTTCAAAGTAGTTCTACATTTAAATTCCCATGGGGGGAAAAAGAAGTAAGGAATTTGTACATAGAGGGAAACAAGAACGTCTATCTGGCTTTTAATTCTATAGTTAGAATGCATTTAGACCCATTTTAGAGAATTTTTTTCTTTAACATAAAAATCAACTTTCATGGTATGTCTAAGTGTGTCTGTGTGTGTGTGTGAGCAAGTGCCTGTGTGTGTGTGGTATACAGAAAGAACACAGGGTCTAATCTTGTAAGATGCAAGATAAGAGTATAGTCCAACTAAAACAGGTAACTTCAGAGAATGTGAATTACTTTTTCTTAGTGAGTATGATTTCAACAGTTTTTTGAATTTATTATTGTAACATTTGCCTCTAAAAGAAAAATAATCTATTGCTTAGAAATGATTTCAGAGTAAACAAGATCATTGCTGAATAAACCAGAATTTAAACTGAAGGTTTTCAAAGCATGAGGATATATTTTCCCTCTAGCTTAAATTTGAAAACTGATGAAATTTTAGATCTCAATACATTTAATATGTCTAAACAGTGCTTGTTTGATGTAAAATATGTATATCTAATTTCCAGGGCCAAGAACTTTAGTATTTGAAGTTAAACTGACACATATTACTAAGCATTAGTCAGAAATAGCATCTGCTACTTCCTCTATTCTGAGTTAGGTGTGTGTTTCTGTTATTAGGACTCAATTGATGAGTACAAATATGCATGCAGCCCAAGAGCAGAGCATTCATTTCATTGACTGCAATTACTAGCATGATTTTTGACATCTTATTCATTGGCAAAGTGTCATTTAATGTTAATTGGAATGAATGTGAATGCTTTCACATTTTTAATGAATTTGCTCATAGAGTGAAATCAGATATGTCTGTTATGCCTTGAAGATCAAGAATCTTCTTTTAAACAAAAGGGGTGGGGGGAGCCCAAGAAGCTGAAAAGACATCTTTCATGCTTGTTACAACATGCATATTTTACAGAACAAGAAATTGTCTTCTTTAGACATTGGCAAACTGGGTACTTTAGCATTCCTTTCTCTTAATTCCCAGAGTATTGTGCCTGTTTTTCTTTTATTGCATTTAATTTTTGCCCTGGTTCCACTTGTTTACATATCTTTTTCTCACAATAGGCTGTGGGTTTATTTACACAGTGACTACTGTTATTTACACATCACATGTCCTAAGTCCCTAATGATTGATGCTTAGTAAATGGTAACTGGATGGACGGGTCCTAGCATGGCTGACCTCTAACATTAAACTTTTTTGATTTTAGTTTTTAAATGAGTGGTGAAAAGAGAAATGGCTAGCTCTGAGCAATATAGTCTAATGCATTTCTAGCATTAACTCTATACCTAGTAGTAGCTTAGACACTGAGGGAGATAAAATAATAAAACAAAACATGTGTTGTCAAGGAGTATTCTTGCATCCTGAAGTTATTAAAGGAGAAGTTTCAGACCTCTTTTCTGGGTGACCAATAGTATCTGTGTAAACTCTTGCAAGTTACTTTGATAATATAAGAGATATCCCATGAAGAAAAATTCATTGCCTTCTTGGTTCATTAAGATCTATGCTGCTATATGTGGTCCAACTACCCAGTTTAGAAGAGACACACTACATGATCTAACAAATTTTTCCAAAAGATCTAGAAGTATCTTCATACATTCATTCATTCATACATTCATTCATTCATATGTTCACAGGTATCACTGTAAATGTTAAGGATAATAAGCTGAAAAAAAGAAAGTTCCTATCCCCCAAAAAGAGAATGAGAAAAAAAAAATTTTTTTTTAAAAGAGAGAAGGAGAAAATTACACAAATAACCAAGTCCAACACAATATGGAGATTGCTATGATGTAGGTTTATACAAGTTGCAGTTCCAGCATGTAAGAAGGAAGACCTTCTGCAAGGAGATACAAGAAGACTTCAAAAGGTTGAATGGATTGGGCTGAGGCTTAATGGAGGAAGATGATTTGCCATTTGAAGAAAGAGGGGACAATATGGTAAAAATGTAGAGTGAGTAAGTGTAGTATATTTAAGAAATTAAATAAGTGGGCATTAACCAGATCAAAAACCTAATGACATGATGTGGCTCAAAATACAAGTTGGAGTCAGATCATGAGCATTATAGCACCAAGAGGTTATAGGCCACACTAAGAAGTTTGGAAGGCAGTAAATAACTTTGAACAGGGAATTAATACAATTCATTATTTATGTTTTAGGTCTCAATATATAGATAGGACTCGACACTATGTTGATGGTTCATGAATGAAAGGGATATGTGGGAGTACAGCCTCTTAGCAGTGGTTCTCAAACTTGAGCTTCCATGGGAATCACTTGATGATTATCAAAACACAGATTGCTGGGCTTCACCCTCAGTAAATCTGAGTTAAGGCCCAGTAGTTTACGTTCTTACAAGATCCCAAGGCGATGCTGATATCCCTGGTTCAGAAACCACACCTGGAGAAACCCTGACAGAGCATTGTTATTAGGATGCATATTAGAATTACCTGAGGAGCTTTTAAAATTATGAATGTCTATGGATTCCAGACCAATTAAATCAGAATTTAACAGCACACCAGGTGCAAATTGTGTTGAGAGCCAGTGTTGTAATGTCAGCTCTAAGGAGGTTGTAGTTATATCCCAAATAAGAGCCTTACTAGGGTATGAGGAATGGAAAAGACTGAATGCAATCAAGAAGTCTACAGATATTTAATTGGTAAAACTTAGTAATGGAATTTGACTAGGTAATAAGGAAAAAGAGAAAGATAATGAAGAGAAAATTGTCAATGTTGACTCCCTGATTTCTGATTAGGGCAGATATAGGTTTACGCTATATATATTTGTACTTGCTACCTTTTATAAATTGAACAAAAAGCTTATATGTATGTTTTAAAAACAATATTCTTCAATGTCTAGCCAATTATTCAAGTAATTCAATTTAAGATTAAGATGAGTAATCTACACTTATAATTTAAGTTTAATGACAAATATTAAGCCTAATATTTAGACTCTTTGATATAGCCAATATTGTTTCAGGAAGGTTATATAGTTATGAATTGAGCTTACAGAAACACATGCATACACACGTTATCATTGTATGATATCCAGCTGGGGGCAGGGGGAATCTTCATAAATTCTGTCTGAAGGCTGGGTTTGGGATGTAAGACAGACTTTATAATAATAATTCTTCATCTATGTAAAACAGTCCATGTCCTGGACTAGAGGGATGGTGATACCTTAGTTTATCATGGCTAAAATCAGACCAGGAGTCGGTCCGCCGCCGGCCCAAACAGCCCTAGCCTCGTTCCTTTCCGTGGGTGAGCAAATGGCCCGGGATTCCTCTTTCCCTCCTGTCCCCTTTAGAAGGAGACGGGGGAAGAGAGCCATGAAGAGAGGTGAGCACACCGCTGGCCCCAACCAGCCCGGTTAAAGGACACTCAGATGCAGCAGGGGTTCTGTCGAGCAGTTCTGTTTATTATCACACAAGCACTTGCTTTGAAAGGCAAATGGAGAAGGGAGGTTTTTTACATAAGCTTATCAGCTTAAAGGTCAAGGGCATGCATCCTGTCTCAATGCCTAGCTATTGCAACCACACAGTGTTCACAAGCGCAGAGGCACGTATTTGGCCAATAAGGGCTAAGGCAAGGTTCCCGCAGACACTCCCACCCTACTTCCTCCCAGCGCTGTCTTAGGCTGCCACGTTAATACGCCCTTGTGGGCCCATAATGGCGCTGCTTGTAATGTCACTTAAGGTGGTGTTAGTTTTTAAGGCCTGACAACCAGGAATTAGTGTCTTCCAATAGGGAACAGCAATTAGAATAATTATTAATTAGGGTACTTGCAATTCCTTTGTGACGGACTATTCTTTGTTAGCTGGAATAAAGCTCTCTGCCTTGATTATAGTTATCATCTTTTGAAAATATTGAATGAGTTTTTTTAACAGGAAATTAGAAGTTAGGTAAAATTCACATTCACTTGGAAGTCCCATGCACTGAAAGACAATGATTACTACAATTGAATATAGGAAAATTTCATGCAATCAAAGAGATTATTACCTGTGACAAGTTTAAAATTAACCTTAACTTGTAAATTAGAAAATATTTTTTCTGCTATGGGCTTATATCAACTCTATAGTGCCTGCAAGGTCATGTGTTATCTGAACCCAGCTTACTGCTCCTGCCTTTTCTCTCACCAGTTTCCTCACCTTCTACTTCCACCCCTTTAGCCAAAGGGTCCTATGTGGGGCCCCTCAAACTACCATGCTTTCATGTTGTCAGGGATAAGTCTTCCTGAACTGGCCTTCCCTTTACCCTTCTTCTCCTTACCCATAACTTTTTAAATTAAAGCCTGGTTTCCATTTTATCTCCAAATAAATCCTTTCCTAACACCTTTTCTGCAATCTTCTTTCACTCCACTAATGGAAGTTAAGTGCCATTTCAAAGTGTTCCTGTTGCATAATTCCATCAAAATGCACATCTTTCATTATGTCAATTAGTTTACTTTAATATTAGAATACTAATACCTTGGTATGTTTCATTTATCAGTATTATAGTGGAAGTGTTATTTTATTGTTATGTTTCCCAACCCTGCTTCATACCTAGAGATGAGCACAAGGCTTAGCACATAAAACTATTCAGTTAATGCTTTTTGAATAAACAAATGAATAAAACTATATGAGGAACAGAGCTCATTCTAACACTAGGATTGCTTTTAATCATTTTTTGTTGTTATTGTTCAAGTAGCAAGAAGAAAAAAGTATATATCCAAAGGGAAAAATGAGAATAGTCTCAATTCAGGTGCAAAACATTGTAAATGAAGGATAAGGCATGTATTATTTTGCTAGGTGTGCCATAACAAGATAACACAGCAGACTGGGTGCCATAAGCATCAGTAATTTATTTTCTCACAGTTCTGGAGCTAGGAGACATCAAGGTTGATTTCTTCTAAGGCCTTTTTCCTTGGCTTCCAGACAGCTGCCTTCTCTATCTGTCTTCACATGGTCCTTTCTCTGTTCCTGTCTGTGTTCTAATCTTCTCTTCTTATAAGGACACTAGTCTGATTGGATTAGAGCCCATACTAATGACCTCATTTAACCTTAATTACCTCTTTAAAGACCTTGTCTCCACGTACAGTCACATTCTGAGATAATGGGGATTAGGACTTTAACAAATGAATGGGGGATGGGGGGGGATTCAGCGCATAACAAGGAGCCATGTCAAAACACAGTTTTGAGAGCAAAGTAGATTGGCCTCTGAGTGGAATGTGGGGAAGAGAAAAATGACTCAGGGCTTTGTTATTCCTTTCCCACTCTTTCTCTGACCCAATTGTATCCCTGTGAAATGGTCTTTTGATCCTCACTGCTACTAGGATTTAGTCAGTTTTTTCCCTGTGTTGGTGAGGTCTGGTGATAGCCTGATTGTAGTGCAAATTGATTCTTTGTGTGAGATACAATAGCGATCTGTGACCATAAATCACCAGAGGGTAAAAGAACTGTAGGCGAGTAAACAGAAGGTGATCAGAAAAGAACAAACAGCTGGAAAGGTTAACAAGAAGGAAAAATTGTGATATACATTAAGAAGAGTGAAGTTTTTAAAACATTCTAGGTAGGTAGGTAGATAGGTACATAGATACATACATAGATATGAATAAAGGAAACCTAGTATTTGGTGTGTAGCCTTGTTATTTTACCAGCTTAATATCCTAGGTGAATAATCAGAAAGAACCTGAAGAATATTTTCCAACTTCCTATTTTACAGATGTGGAAACTGAGATACCACTTCTCATAGATAGAGACAAAGCTAAGACCCAGGTGGTTCTCAGGCGGTGATTTTCATACCATACCACACTGCTCAACAGTTGTATAGTTAGAAAAAGTCTGTGACAAAAGAGGGCCAAAATAGTATCTTAAAATGCTTTCATAATCCCCACAGCAAGCACCATAGAGTGAAAAATTCACTTGATTGCAGCTTATTCAATAATAAATGTAATTATAATATATATGCTTATATAGAGTGATGCATTGTACATATAAGCCTATTATATATATATGTATGTTTATAGACATCATATCTGTTTACAAAAGAAAAATTATCTCTCTAGCAATCATCTCTTTGCTAATTTTCTGTATATGCAAACAACAACAATAGCAGCAAAGAGTATTAGAGAAGACCAGGAAATTAATGTCAAAACCATCACTCCCAGACATAAAATAAATAAATTTCAAAAGCCCTTCATGGCAGGTCCTGTGTTTGTACTTCTACCTCGTTTTTTTCACCGCCCATACACCACACATTTCAGCTAGGCTAAACTACCTTATTTTTCCAGAAAATGCCATCTTCTTTCTCATCTCTGCATTTGGAGATACCCCTTTGTTCACCCTTTTCCCTTCTTATTGCACAGCAAATTCCCAAGTTTCCTCTTTAAGGACCTATGGCCTACCTTGGACAGAATTGAGTATACTGCCCATATCTCTAAAAGAGAAGTTATCCTATTGAAGAAATTATTTATTTACTATCATCTGTTACCATTTACTATCATATTTCTACCCGTAGAATGCAAAACGTAAGCACTTGTGTGGGAAGAAATGTTAGGGCGGTGTTGAGCAAGAAATGTTTATGGAATAATTATTGTGATTAATATAGAGCTTTATACTTACTGGAATAAATATACTTTCGAGTCATATCTCTACTGTCAGCAATAATATTGGTAGATACTCTGTTATAAACAATGTAAGTCATAGAAATATACTAATATGTGTATGGAGGTTGAATATACAATGATGTTAAATAAATGCTCAATTCATATAGATATTGTTTTGGAAATTAAGACATATATTCCATTTTAATGAGTTTTTCCCTACATAAATTATACTTTGAGCCCTGCTTAACAACTTCCAGCACTCACATAGCTTTCACGCGCAGCTTTAGGATATATGAAGATGAAAAGAAAAATGTTGTGAACAGGAGGTAATAAGATTGTTAAAACTTAGTTATCATATTTTTTTTTATTAAGCTTTAGGAATAATTCATTAGCATTATTCTTAGAACACTTTAGCTCTGGAAGATAAATCTTTGGAATTGTTGACTTGTAGACAAGTCACATAGCCAAAATAAAATTTCACCATTATTAGCAGTGGGTATATCTAGAGTGAGATTTCACCCTGGATTTCTTCAATATACTTATTTGTACATTTGTGTATTTTCCAAAATTTCTCCAGTGAGCATTTTATTATGAAAATATAAATTATATTTTAAGCTTATTTTACTTTAAGATGAGAAGAAGATAGGGTTGATGTAGACAAATATTTCATTTAGAAATTCCTGGACTAATATCCCAGTCTCGCATTCTTAAAGAACCTGACTTCATCTTTCCCATATAAGCATTTACCACAATTTCTTTGTTTATAACATTTATGTGGTATCTCTGTGCCTGTGGTATTGAGTATATATTTGAACTTTGTTGGCCTATTCTCATCTCCCACAAATTCTGTGACAATAGAGATCATGTCATACATCTTTCTATCTCTTATAGCAAAACAGATCTCAAAATCTACAGAAGTTATAGAATGAGAGTTTGAGATGACAGAATAAGAAAAGGTAGTAGGAAGAAAGCCTACATATAGTCCAGGCCGGACTTTAGAGGAAATATCTCAGAATGAGCCAGGGATTCAACAAGGAGAATCAAAATTATTTAGTAATAAGTAATTGGTAAATTGTGGGAGATGAGGAAAGGTTAATAGTAATAGCAGACACCATGATAGTAATCCCCAAAGAGCACTCTATGAAACATATTATTCAATGATGGCCACCTCTGTTTCTCCTCACGCCCCCACAAAAGATTTCTATACTCATATAACTTAGGGAAGTACTGCTTACTAAATCCTCTTTTCAGAGTCTCATGGTGCAATGCATATTCAGCATGCTTTGGAATCCCGCCGTAAAGACACCTGCTTAACTTTTTAACCCAGTTTTCCAAACTCATTTCACCTTTGAAACTCCTTTGACATACAGCCAACAAAAGCCCAATTATCTGATGTTTTATGAAACATATTTTGGGATTCTAAAAAATAGCTAATCAGCCTGGATAATTGGTGTGATGATGATAACATTAAAGAAGCAGAGAAACCAGAAATAGGATCAAAATTGGAGGGTATTGGGCCGGCCCCATGGCTCACCTAGGAGAATGCGGTGCTGGTAGCGCCGAGGCCACGAGTTTGGATCCTATATAGGGATGGCTGATGCTCTTACTGGCTGAGTGTGGTGCAGACAACACCGTGCTGAGGGTTGCGATCCCCTTACCGGTCAAAAAAAAAAATTTTTTTTTGGAGGGTATTGGAATGAGGATCATATGTTTTGACACAGTAACTTGGAATTGTTAATGTGATATCTAGGTAGGTATATAATACAGGCTTTTATGATGGAGGACTGGAGTTAAAGAGTTAGACCTAGAGAGAAATATTTGGGAATCATTCACATGAAGATGATAATTGAAATGATAGAAGAATAAGTTTCCTAAGGGAGGGAATATACTATCAGTGAAAGGATTAGGGAAGCCTGTGAGAGTGTGAATGTGTGTTCATCATTTAATTCTCCTAACTAGGTCATGAGGAAAGAATCATCCTCATTTTAGAGATGAAAATACTAAAGCAGAAAGTTTAATTAACTTTTTCAAGGTCATACAGCTAAGAAGTGGCAGACGTGAGATTTGAGCCCTGCTCTAAAACTTGCTCCACAGTTGGATTGTTTGCATATCTAATAGGAGGGTACTTCAAAAAAGTTCATGGAAAAATAAGATAATATGAATCTTTCCATGAAGTTTTTGAAGTAACTATATACACTTTTTAATTATTAAAAAGATGTTTTCATAGAGGCACTACAACCATACGATTTCATAGGATTGCATTTTTTATTTATGTCTTTCTTTGGAGTACAATTCGTTTTCAATTATTGACCCAAGAGAAAGATACAATAGATTATTTTTGGCGAAAACTGCCCTCATTCATGAGAGACACTCGTTCTAAAATAGGCTGATTTCTGTACAATACAGGTTCCTTGAGAATAAGTCCTTGCAATTGCATCTGCCATATTGAATTTAGTTTGGAATAATGGGGATAAAATTAAAATGGGAAATAAAATATCAATTTACTTTAATTATTACTTTATTATTCTTCACTTTAGGCATATGAAATCACATTTAAAGGGAAACATTAAAACACATCTTTGAGATAATTGTCACACAATTTAAGCAATTATTTCAAATGACATCTTGTAGAGTTAAAACAGTTCTGTAGAATTGAGGTTTGGGATTGCTTTATTTGACATAGATTCTTTACTAATTTTTTAAAAAATGTAATTTTATAATAAATATTCTTTATATTTCAAAACCGGATTTCATATAAAAAAGCTTATGTAAGTTCACAACAAAACTTCATTTTTTTAAAAAAGTGTGTTCTTTCATTACTGTTTTGATAGAAATACCTAAGTATATAATATAAATATGTGCATGTACTTTAGTTTTCAAATTACAAAGAGCTATGAGGAAGAAGCAAAATCTAATATAGAATAATTTTTTCCATTAATACCCAGCTTTCCGCCTGGAAATGACACAAGTCCAGGGAGATTATGCTAGCACAGAGTGAAACCTCACAGATGCACACTCCAAGACATATTAACTTTCTGTGTCAACACTCAGCAAAGGTACAATAATGCATACCATTGAATATCAGACTCCCTACCTCCCTTTTCTGGCTCCCTTTAATCTGTTAAAACACAATAGTCTGTTTCTTCCTCCTTTGTATGTCAATTGTCTTACTTGCCACTTTTAAGCATTCACTTTCCTCTTGTTTTTCAGCCCACTGGTAGCAATGGCCATGACTTATAGGCTTAAGGAAATGAAGGACAGATTATGAACAAACTAAGCCCACTGTTTTCTTCATAGAAGCAGTTGCAGAGTGTTTCTGGTTTTTTTTCCTTCTTCAGTATAGGTACTAACGAGGAAAATTTCATGGCTTTGAGGTCTACAGCTAACTGAGACATAAAAGTTGTAACACAAGAAAGACTGAAAAAGGCACAGAAATGTAGAACTCTGAGCAAAATGATGAAGGCCCCACGTGGTTTGGTGACCATAGAAAACAGAACCCAGGTTCAGGGTGTCGAGGCAGGCAGTTTGGAGGCTGGTATAGCCCTGATACACTCTAAAGTTGCGGTTATCTCAGTACATGCTCTTGTGGTACTGCTGAGCTTTGGCTGATTGCCTACCCCAAACCTAAGAATAGCCGAGCCTCATTCTTTTGTAGTTGCAGCCAGAGACGCAGCTGTGTGGGGACTGGCTATCTTTTTCCTTGGCTTTGACATTTTGACGAATAGCTGAGAGTTGGTGGGCTTGAGTGTGCACCTGTTGAGACAGTAAGTGCTGAGTTTAGTTGTCCAAACTGCTGAAAGTAATTTCAGATTTTCATTCCAGTGGATCACTGGACCCTAGGAAATTTTTCTTCTTTTTTAAATCCCCCTCCTTGCCCATGACTATATACAAGACTATATGTGTGTGTATATGTGTACACACACATATATATTTTTCGAGCCCATTTTAGAATGATTGCCACCAAAGGCAATTTTTTAATAAATTATCAAAGCAATAAATCTACTGTTTAAGTGGCCGACTAGAATTTTATTTCCTTATTTAATTTAGTAGAATTTAAGATATTTAAAATATACTTTTGAAAGTTCTCAGGAAATATTTCATTTCTACAAATAAAAAGATATACTCTTGCCCCTTACATTACCATATAAAATTATCATCTCTACGTTTGTTATAAGATTCAAGTTTTTTTTTTTTTTTTTTTTGTCTTTTTCGTGACCGGTACTCAGCCAGTGAGCTCACCGGCCATTCTATATAGAATCCAAACCCGCAGCGGGAGCGCCGCTGCGCTCCCAGCTCTGCACTCTCCTGAGTGCGCCACGGGGTCAGCCCTAAGATTCAACTTTTAACTAGAATTTACATTACATACGTTTTTGTAAAAAAACTCATTCTTAATTTCTTGCAAAAACAGTATAAATCAAAACAATTGGTTTATGTTAAAGGTTCAGATTCTACTCCTTTAAATGCTTATTGTTAGCCCTATAAAATTAACTTAATCACAAAAAGTAGTTTTTCATAGGCTTATTTTCCTTGACAGGTTTCTTTCTTTTACAAGCTAGTTTTATGAATTAAAATGTAAATATTAGTTAATTGTTGCATCTTGTAAATATATTAGGGTAGAACTGATATTTTTATGCAAATCTGAAAAAATATTCATTCCATACTATCCGTTGCAGGGTATTTTTATTCCTACTCTTTCTTTTCCCCTGCTAATATTGGCATATGATTAAATCACTGCTTCATAAATTTGCCACTTTAAGAATCAGAAATCAGAAAAGTAGTTTTAAACATTTTTAATGTAAAAAAGGCAGTAACTGTTAAGTAAAAATAATTTCAGCCTTCTCTTTCTATGAATCTACCAAAGACATGACTACTGTTTTGGATTGTGTTCAGAGTTTGGTTTTGTGATTATGTTTTTCCCTTTCACAGCAATACATTTTAGGGTATGCTTTGCTGACAATATTTTTCACAGTAATCAGTGGTTTAGCTGTAAATAGAAGATAATTATTGCATCTGGGGACTACACATGAGAAGTGATTGGTAATTCTGGTTCATATATAGGTGGAGAAATACTTTGCCAGATGGGCATTTATTTATTTATTTTCCTGGCCAGAAATAACAGGCAATGTAATGATATTAGAATGTGTGAGAAAGTGTAGAAAATATTGGGTTGGCAGTCAAAATCAGGATCTAACAAAGGTTGAACGGAGCTAATATGCTAAGAGGATTTTTTGTTTGTTTGTTTTTTGTTTTGTTTTTTTAATGACTTCCACATTGTATTTTTTTTAATCTGTGGATTAATGTTTGTGCTAAAGGGAATTATATTTTTTCAAGCACTTTAATTATAATAGCTTTCAAAATAATAACGCCATATAGCAAATTTTGAGCACTTTGTGCCACATACTGTGGTGAGAGCTTTATATATATTATATGAGTAAATTCTTAGGACAAGCCTGAGAGGGAGCTATTATTATTCCCATTTACAGATGAGGAATTCTGAGTTAGAGCTAGACTTCAAAACCCAGGTTTCCTACTTTATAGATCTTGCTGTTATTCACCATAGCATGCTACCTCTCTGGGCTCAGTGGTTACCTGCAAGGAGGTTTACCAGCTTGTCCTATAGTTTCCTATGTTATGTTTGTATGTTCTTGAAATGAATTGACTACAGAACGGCACACATTGACTGATATAGAGACCTGATATAGAGACCAGTCATATTTTTCATAGTTGCTTTGGCCTGAGGTTAAAAAGCTTCTGAGTTGAATCCAACTTGCTTTCAGATTTAAATGTATTTGATTGTCATTGCTCAAAATCAACTTATTGGATCCAGTGATTTTCGTTGGAGACGAAAACTGTCAGTCATGTAATCTTAACTTCCTCACTGTTCAGAGAAGAAACTGAGGTGCTGAAAGCTTAAATGATTGGATCAATTTTATTTGCAGTCAATTACATCATTAGAATCTGGGTCTCTGTATTTCTTCATCTCAATCAACATACACATGCATATATAAAAGCGTAGGTCAGGACCATTTCTGTTATAGGTGACAAAACCCCAGCAAATGAGGTTAAGTAAAAAAAAAATTTAAAAAAAGGTTTTCTCGTGTCATGTAACAAAATACTCTGAAGAGTATGACTCACTTTAGGCACAATTACATTTGGAAGCTCAAGTGATAGACACTACCTGGCCCAGAACCTCTCTCACCCTCTCACCATTGTGCTTTCAAAGGCTCTTCATAGGTATTACCTCTCAGTATGGTACCCAATATTAGTCTTAGACTTACATCATTGTACTTATCTGTTGATGATAATGATTTCAGTAGCCCAGAAATATAAGAAAGTATTTTGTTCATAAAGTAAATATTAAAGGGGGAACAAATTTGTATAATGCAAACCATGCTTGTTTTCCCTTAAAAAGTGTGTGATCAATATGATTAGCCCAAGAGTTTATGTATTACTTAGATGCTTAAACAGGTGATGTGCCTCTTTCAGAATAATTACAATAGGGAAGAGTAATGTGGTTCTTTTCTTAGGTCATAATAGATTTCTAAGATTATAATAGTTTTGGTATGCTGATTTGCTTTATTTCTTGGCTATTGAATCATTTGTTTTAGAATATTTGCATCATCTACTACCTTTCATTCAGTTTCTAAATTAGAAATATAAATGTGGAAATTGAATAGTAACATTTCTACAGCTGCCTCCTTTTTCTGCTTAGTTCATAATTCTGAAGACCCAAATTAAAATTCATATTTCAGCATCTAACACTGATTATTCTGATAGTTACATTAAGTCCTCCATTTAGCAACTGATGCAAGTTACTCTTTTAAAATGTCCATGCTTTGAAAGTACATTTTTATCATCTGATTTCAGATCTGCATGGTCCCATGCTGTTTATTTTAGGTAACTTCAGGCTATACTCCAGTTTTAACTATTTCTGAAGTCAGATTTTCTTACCATTAAAATTTAAATGAGATACAGCCTATATATTAGAGTATGAAGTATCTCTTAAGGACCAAATTTAATCATAGTCATTGTTCCTTATTTCAAGGCTACAGGCATGAGTCTATTTGGCAATAAACACTATTTGGCTGCCTGAGGGTCCGGTGACTGACCTTGAGTTGAAATCCCAGCTGCCTGCATCATGTGACCCTCAACATTCTGTTTTTATCCCAGGGGTAATGAGTACTTCACATTAAGAGAAACTAAAGCAACTTAGAAAAGAGATTTGGTACTTTTCAGAGAAATGCAACAATAAAAATTACATGGTGCTTTTCACTTTCGAGAGAGCAAAGGGATCTTTATTATGCCAGAGTGGTCCAATTTAATTTTCAATTGTGTGATGAAACTGTTCCACACATTTGCATTAATTTATGAGCCTTCGTCTAGTTTGGATTTAATATACACCCTTTGTTTTAAAAATAATGATATATTTTGCATGTGCTTTAGTCATTGTAGAGGAAAATTTGAGGTGCAGCAAAAAGTGATAATAGCAACTAGTTTACATGTTGAGTACAACAAAAAAATAACGACTGCATCAGTTAGGACTGGGTTTGGCTGCATATAACAGAAATCCAGAAATAGTGGTGTGTTAAGTAAGAGAGATGTATTGCTCTGCCACATGAAAGAGGTCCAGCTGTATGCAATACGTAGCTGCCAGAGCAGGGCCATTACGTTGAGGGAGCCAGGAACCTTCCATCTTTCTGTGGCGCCTTCCATCTTCAATGTTACCACGTTGTCTAATATGGCTGCTGGACCTCCAGCCTCTTTCCAGGTGTCAGGAAGAAGGACTCCAACAGAGTGAAAGAGTGTTTGTCCAAGCCAAGTCAGCTCGCTTTAAACAACTTTCCTCCAAATCCCACTGGATACGTCTGCTTACTTTCCCTTGCAGTGGACTGTGTCAAAATAGTCTAATTCCTTCTTCTGTAGCAATCGGTGTTGAAAGCTATGTTTAAATTTGTAGTAACAATACTTTTGATTTTGATTCCCATTCTCTAGGGACATAAACTCATGTCACTAGGTTGTAACTAAATATGTATGAATCTTAGCTCAAGTTTTACAAAATGCCAGTTTGGAACCCTTGGAGAAATACATACATGTGTTCACATTTTGCCCAATAACCTGTATGAGTGCTTTATCCAACACAGCATACATTACGATTAATTTTTAATACTATGAGACCAAGGAAAATGTATAATATTTTCCTTTGTCAACAGGTATAATGTTTCATTTATGAAAGATGAATAAGTTTCAGCGATCTGCTCTACAATAATGTGCCTATAGTTAACAATACTCTGTTGTACACTTAAAAATTTAAGAGGGCAGATCTCACTACAATAAAATAAATAAAATAAAAATATTTCTCTTTGTATACTGTCTTTAAAACAAAATGGATTTTCTTTGCTGACTCTTCTGGGCGCTGGTGCTGTTCTACCAAAATCCCCTTTGCCAGGTCCGTGCACCCATCTGCCAGCTGCTGGGAGTGCTGGGTGCTCACAACATCCTCCTTTTCTGGAAAACTACCCTTGCCTTGAAGGTGAGCTAGAGGCCACATGTCCCCCACCCCAGGTCAGGTTGAAACTAACGACTGCCTGATGGGAGAATATAAGAGTTTAGTCCCTTTGCCACAAGGCGGGACCAACTCTGTTGTACAGTTTGTCCTGCACTGTTCCCTGTAGAATCATGTTAAAATTGGTCTCTGAGATCACATTCTTGCTTAGTTTCCCCTCCTCCCCTACGCCATTCTTTCCACACCTCTTCTCTTTTGAGCACCTCCTCAATATATCACTTTTGCAAGCACCTCTGTCTCAGGCTCTGCTTCTAGAAACCCTGACCTAAGACAGACACTGAATGAGAAACTAAAATTGCCCAAACATGCTTGTCATTGTCATTGTATGATAAACTTTGAACTTTAATTTATCTTTAAAAAAGAGAGAGAGAAGTGAGATATTTTATTACAGTTGAAACCATTCAGGAGTGTTATAAAGTCTTATCTTCTGGGTCTCCATCCCAACTTTTCTACCTTTGGCGAGAATGATGCTTCTTTCCAGTTTTAAATATCTACAATTCTACCCTCTGTTTTGTACGTACCAGATAGCTTCTAGAAAGTAATAACCTCATGGATAGCTTTTGCCACAACAATTTGCATAGAACAAATGCTCAAAATATAACCTTACTTTAAATTGATTCATAAAAGTTATGTTACTTCTTTGATAACCTCTCAACAGTTTTGCAGGTATCTCTGTTCAAAATTGAGAAATTACATAGAGTCATAGAAAAAGACAAGAATTGCATGAGCTCTCATATATATGATACCATGTAAGTGCATGTATCTGTGAAGGATATGACATGGATAATTCAGTTTGAAGCCCTAGGTAATTGATTTTTTTGGATCAGCAGGTGGTGTTAGGGCAAGGACTTGTATATAGTAGAGAGTGATGGAAAAAGATGCTTTTGGGGCTGGCCAGATAGCTCAGTTGGTTAGAGTGTGGTGGTGTAACAGCAAGGTCAAGGGTTCACATCTGCAGACCAGCCAGCTGCCAAACAAAAAAAAAAAAAAAAAGAAGAAAAAGAAAGTACATGGCAATTAAAAAAAAAAGAAAAAGAGCGTTTTGATAGATAATATATCAATAAATTATAATCTTATCAAAATTATCAATGCCTAACAAATGAAAAGAAATGACAGTTTTTTTGCTATCATTTCCCTCTTACTCACTGTCCCTTCCCTCACAAATAGGATATTCCATCAAAATTGGAGTTTGGGCATGTGTGTGGGTGCACACACACATGCACCATCCCTCCCTCCCCAAATTCTATGCTCATTTTTTGGTGCCTGTGAGGCTGCTGTCTGGTAAAACCCTGAATCTCATGTAGAAAACTGCATCTTTTTTTCTTAATTTTATTTTTTTAATTGACAGATAAAATTTTACCTATTCCTGTTGTTTATACTAACTCTCTATCCTGTTTTATCTGAGCTTCTGTTTATACAAAATATTTGTTGTTCTGACTCAGGGGAATTTTCAGGATACAAAACCTCTTGACAGCCTGAATTAGTCAGTTCTGATTCAGAAACAGAAGCTTCCAGATTAGAAATCCTGGAGCTAAAAAAAGTGCTGAACAGAAACAGGGTATGACATGGATTCATGCTAAACTAGACTAGGTAACAGAGTTACTCATACACAGGAAGCTCAGCAAGGGTTGAAGTGGGTGTGGGGAAGGGATTGGCTTGGGCTGAATAGTTGAAAATCAGGAGGATTAGAGAAAGAGTCTTTAAGGATGAAAACACATAACATTGAAGGCTGTACCTTGCTCCCAGCTGATGTTGAGGAAGTAATAAATGAATACAGAATGAGAAGGAAAAAAAAGATTGATTTTAAAAGATTAAGTGGTGGAGGCAAATTGAGAGTTTCAAGGGTGGCTGCTGTGGAAGAGCTGCATATGTGAACAGTATTAAATAGAGAGTGTGCCAAGTTTATAAATATAACCTAATAAAAGTATACGTCTCCATCAGCTCTTAAAATTCTACAGTTCTAAAAATTATGCAGCCCTTACCAATGTTTCATGCATAAAGAAACTGAAGCCTATGAGATATTAAGTGACATGCTCAGGGTCTCATTCTGTTAGCTGCCAAAAAGGCCCAAACCCAGCATGTGGTTGTGATGGAGGACTCTAGAATTTAAATTTCACCTCTACCATTTAATCACTACTTGATATATACACGCCTCAGTTTGCACATTTGTAAGATGAAGATAATCACTGTTCCTTTCTCATAAATTTTGTGTGTGAAATAAATGGGTTTATTAAAGTAATGGGGTTATAATAGAGTCTGACCTAACTAAAACTCTCACTAAATGTAAGCTGTTATTGTAGTTGTTACCCTTTGTTCTTCCTCAGATGCCTATACCAAAGGCTCTCTGGGATGACAGCATCATATGGCTGGTGCCAGTTATGCCACTTAATTTTTTTTTTATGACTATAGACAGATTTTGCTGTATCTCTGAGCTTTAGTTTCCTCACCTGTAAAATAATGGAAGAAAAACTAGCCCCTCCTCCCCTGGTTGCCATGAGGATTAAAGGAGATAGCATATGGAAAAGTCTTAGCGCATAATAAGGTGTGGTACATAATATAAATTTAATAAAGTAATAAATTATACCTACTATTATCTTTATGTGTTCTTTATGGAAGTTAACTGCAAAACAGAGCAGAACCAGTATTTTCTCATTCACAATGCAAGGTGATATGTTTGCTAATTTTATCAATGAGGAAACTGAACCTAAAAGAGTTTAAATGCCTTTCTCAGAACTGTTTCGAGGCTAATCCATGCTTCAAACTGAAGTATATCTGACTCTAAAGTTGATGTTATTTCCACTTTGTTGTATTTCTTTCCTGTACAGTGGGAATAATATTTCCCAAATCATAGAATGCTTTGAGCATTGAATGATGTAAATATGAAGTGCATAGTATCTAATAGGTACTCAATAAATTATTCCTTTCCCTCATTTCATACACCAGAATTAGTTGTTCCTTATTTGTTTAGCTCCTGTACTACAGCCAAGTGCCTTGGGCATAATAGGAGTAAATAGGCTTAGTATGTTGAATTTCAGGCAGTCATTTTGATTTCTGTACCAAATCTAGCTCTCCGTAATCTATTGCTTAGCTCTTCAGTTCTCTTCCAACAATAAGAAGCCCTTCAGTTATCCCCGCATGGAATGATTGAAGCCACAGAAGGAAAATTGCTCTTCAGTTACTCGTGCATGCAGAAAGCCAAGGTTTCACAATTTTCAGGAGGGAAGGAGCACAATTTTATGTTAGTCTCTCCTCCCATAATCGGATGAGTTCTTTGATTGTTCTGATGACCCAAAAGGGAATCTATCTGATATAGAGTGTGGATATACCTCATCTCCTTTGTAACTCCTCCCAAAACGTAGACTAATAGCCCCAAATAACTATGTGATATACCTGATAGCCTTTGGTGGGGAGATGGAGGGAGTGAGAAAGAAATCTAAGCTAACTCTGAAGCAACAGACAACTTGACTCCTATTTTATTTAGCTTCCTTTTGGAGGCCACATGATTAAAAGTGTGGCAATTTGAGAAATATGCATACTGTGACCACTATTTTTTAAAAAAATAGATCAGAAGTTGCAAATAGTGGTCACAGTATGCATATTTCTCAAATTGCCACACTTTTAATCATGTGGCCTCCAAAAGGAAGCTAAATAAAATACGAGTCAAGTTGTCTCTTGCTTCAGAGTCAGCCTAGAGAGAATTATATTAAGTGAAACAAGTCAGGCACAGAAAGAGAAATATCACGTGTTCTCACTTATTGGTGGGAGCTAAAAATAAATAAATAAATACACAAATAAACTGGTGGGGGCAGGGAGGAAAGAAGACACAATTACAAATCCTTGAAGTTGATACGACAAGGGAACAGAAAGGACATTGTTGCAAGGGACGGGAGAGAGGGAAGAGGGAGGGAGGTTTCGGTAATGGGCCACAATAATCAACCACATTGTATGACAGAATAAAATAAAATTTTAAAAAAAAATAGATCAGTAGGCATGACATAATTTCATGCATGAATTTCATGATAGGGCATTCTCAATTTATGTTTTCATTTAAGTGATTGTCTCATCTCTTTTCTTTTTCTTATTTGAATCCTATTCTAATTTCAACCCCTCCTTCTTTTATTTTTTCCTTACTTGAAGCTTACCCTAATTTTATGACTGAGTTTAAGTCTTAATTCTCAATCAAGTCCTCCTTGTCCATCCTAGTACAAACGGTTATCTCTTTCCCCTAAACTCCTCATCTTGATTCTTCATCTGGTTGTTGTATAATGCATTAAGTTAATATATGCAAATATAAGCCTTATAAATATAGATATCCATATAGTCCAATTTTAATCTGATGTCACATTTAAGAAAACTATAACAATATTGACATTTTTGATTATTGTCAAAATTGTAATTAGTAATCATATAGAAAATTGAAATTAGTAGTCATGTACTTAAATATTTCAAAAATATCAAGAGCAGCTATGAAAAAATCCACAGTAATTATTGTAATCTCTCTCTCTTTCTCAGTTTTATGTTTCCTCAGATTCACAGGAGACTCATTTTCCATTACCTGGAAAACTCACCATTCCTCATCACCATCCTTTTTTTTTGTGTGTGTGTGTGTGTGTGTGTGTTTTTCGTGACTGACACTCAGCCAGTGAGTGCACTGGCCATTCCTATATAGGATCCGAACCCACGGCAGGAGCGTCGCTGCGCTACCAGCGCCGCACTCTCCTGAGTGCGCCACGGGCTTGGCCCTCATCACCATCCTTTACTTCAATAACTTCCTTTTCCCTGACCACCCTGCATAGTCACAGACAATGCACTCCTAACAGGTGATTCTCAAAACAGTAGCCTCTTTGAGAAGAGTGGGATGTCTTCTGCTCTCTTCCTTTTTTCTGTGATTGCCAGCTGTGAGGACTCCTGTCATTCCCCCGTCCCAATTTTACAGGGGCTAGGAATTATTATAATTTCTTTGGAGTACTAATCAAATTTTATATTTACAATAATTTTTATGTGTATAGATTATTCCACAACCAGATTTTAAAGTCCTTAGAAAGTGAGGCTAATCCATCATTATAGCTCCTTCCCCTCTACCCTCTTATGTTATAACATAGTGTCTTGAATGTTTAGCACTCAAAGGTTAGGCACTCAGTGATGATTTGGTAAAATGTAGAACAAACTGTATGAATCATCTGAGTCTATTGTACTATATGACATAATAATAGAAACCTAAATAGACTAGGATAAATCATGACTTTTATTTACACTTTAGAATATTTTATTGATATTAATTCTCTTGCTTGGGCTGCCAAGCTCTTCTGAGAATTCCAGTATCTAATAATTTTATTCCCTCAAGCATATCATTCTCAGCTGATATTTTTTTAAGCCAGCATGAATGGACTACTGTTTATGAGATAAGATTATGAACTTTAATGTCTAGAAGAAGCAAAAAAAAAAAAAAAATGAATACACTTATTCTGCCATTAAGGAGACACTTTAAACTTAAATTTTTCGTTCTTTTCTATTCTATATGTCTGTGGAACCTATGCACTTTTTTCTGGCACAAGGCAGCGTAAAGATTTCAAGTCATAAACTCAGGGATATAAAACACAAACTACCCTTTTGATCATAATACTTGAATATCATAGCCATTTGGCCAATGGTATATTTAAAACTGTGTATAAATCATTGACTTTTCATTGATCAGTGATCATTTTAAAAATCCTTTTAAAAATCAAATGTAAGCTCTGAATCTATGCTACAGATAATGATGCATGCACACACAAACACAAACACACGCACAAACACACAATTTTTGCATATATGTTAGGAGGTTCAAGGACCTCTTAGCTTCAAAATAAGATTTTTATTTTCTCTATGTGAATTTAGAGACTGAGTTATAGAAAACTATTTCTAAACTGAGTTTTTGACTGAATTATAGGAAAAAAATATAATGCGTTGAAATGAAGTTTTGGGCTAATTGATACAGTTTTACTAATAATGACATGAGGATTTACTACAACCTGAATTTTTTCTAATGGTAAAAAATATTTCTTAAGATCTTTCATTTAGTAATTTCTAAAGCCTCTTCTAATTAAATTAAGTTTTTATACCCTTGAAAAAGAAAATGATGTTGATCAGTTTCACCCTGTGGCAAGTATCTAAATGTGTGTACTCTCTGTCACCTTATCCTTCCTCTATTTTATTATTTCTGTGTTTGTTCTTAAAAAACATTATTTGTAGGCAAGTTCAAGTAATACTTAATACGATGTGATTAAGTCCCTTCAACAAAAACATAGTTAATTTTAGACTAATCATGTTTTTAGCTACTGGTGAAACACTTTCTACTAAAGTGTTAAATGCAGGGTAAGATCTTACTTGATACTACCTTGAGAGTGTCATCTTTCCCAGTAGTGTTTATTTCATGAAAGTTGACTCATGAAGGCTGTTTGAGTGACCAGAGTTATATGGGTGTGCTTAGGGGTAGTGGCAAAGGAATGGGCAGGATTAAACCACTTTTTCCCCTTGTTCCAATTTCTCTCCCTTATGTATTGTTGTTTGCTTATTCCTGAGATATCCTCAGCCTCCATGAAGAGGCCTGGTCTGTTTATTTCATTCAATTTCACACCTCCATTGGTGGAAATGGAAAGATGGATGGGATTTTAATTTCTTTTCATGGCAAGTATCCAATATTCCTTCCTCTAAAAATGACTAAATGAAGACTTCTTATGCTATCTTTGAAAGGTTGACAGTCCTTGCTTTAAGCTTTTACTCAGTAAATGGTTTTAATAACTGTGAAATGAAAGGGAAGAGAATTATGGCAGGGAGTAATCTGGAAAAGATTGTAATATATGTTGATAACATTTCCCTAAGTTACCATATCTCCAGTGGCTAGAAAGGTGTCTGATATATACTAGACACTTAATAAAGGTATATTAAGTAAATTTGTTGAATATCCTTTCTTAACTTTTTCCTGCCCTCTATTTTCCCCTACATTTCCAGTTCCTCATATTTGTAATTGTATATTCAGTACATTTTTATTTTTTTTGGCTGTCTCTTTGTGCAGTAGGGAAACACCTGAAATTCCATGTCAGGATGACATGAACTAGAACATCAGTTCAGAAATGAATATAAATATACCCTTTTCCTGTCTGTAAAATAGGATGACAAAATATCTTTCTGAGGGGACAAAGCATAGCACCAACTATATAATAAGACACTACATAAATGTTAGTTTATTCCCCCCCACATTCTGCTATTCTTCCTTCTTATACATTTTTGTTTCCCCTTCTATTTCAAGAAAAAAAAAAAAAATCTAATTCTTTATCAGGAAAATCATGTCTGACTGTTTTAATTCGAGTATCTGCAGCATTAAATTACATGACCTGTTTCTTAATTATTTTGCATGATTTACAAAAAGAAAATGAAAGGGCATTTGAGGGGATCTGCGAGGGGAGGCAAAATCACATACATAGAAAGGGTTGATTTCAAGGGTTTAAGAATAACCTATGAATAGGTAAAAAAAAGAATCAGGACAATATAATAGACTGTAACCAAAGGTTGAAAAAACTGCAAAAGAAATAGCTTTAGAGGTCTCAAATCTGCTTTCAAAATGCTGGGATCTAGTTTTTGTAAATTAGAGTTCTCAGTAAATGTAGGACAAGTCCCAGCTGTAACATAGCATTAACATTAAAACTAAGCCATATCTTGAGTCTTCTTTTCTTTTAAATCTCCAGAGGTTTCAAACCAAAGAGAGAGTCAGAATAAATTCCCCTACTACTTCCTGTTCCCCAATGAGCAAGTCTTATCTGTTGTATTTCCATTTAGACAGCTGAGAGAGGTAGTTTAAAGAGAGAGTGCTCAATCCGTCTGGACTGAGTTTTCCAAAATTATAAAATTTATCATTTCAGTAACGTTATATGTTGTTAAGCTTATACAAAAAGATCTGGAGAACTGTAACTCACTAATGAAATGATCCACTAGTGTGCACTTTGATGCATTAAACATAAACATGGACATCCTAGATCTCTTTAAGAATTTTTGTCCATTTCCTTGATTTAACTAAATCCTGGCCCTCCTTTAAAGATATGATTTTCCTGAAACACCTCAACTTCTTCAAAAAAACCCAGTCTCATTGAAAAACTCCCCAAAGATTGACAAAAATAAAAAGATAGAGACACAAACCGCCAATATCAGAAATGAAACAGGGGATCCCACTAAAGATCCTGCAGTCATTAAGAGGATGATAAGGGAATACTACAAACAGCTTTATGCAATGACTTTACTGAGAAGTGAACCAATTTCCTGAAAATTCAAAACTATAAAACTCAAGCAAGATGAAATAAATAATTTAAATATCATTTGAACCATTTAAAAATTCTATTTATAATTAAAAAGCTCTTGAAACAGAAATTAACTGTAGTGTTCCTCTAAACATTTAAAGAGAAATTAGTAGCAATTTTATCAATTTTCTTCCAGAGAATAGAAGAGGCCACATTGCCCACGTATTATCCCATTCGATATAACAGCTGATACTAAAACCAAAGACAGTATGAACAACAACTACAAACCAATATCTCTAATGAGCTTAGGTACAAAATCCTCAACATGATATCAGCATTGAATCCATCAATATATAAAAAGAATTATATGACATGAACAAATAATATTTATTCCAGGTATGAAAAACTGGCTAAATATTTAAGAATCAATCATTGTAATCCATCATGTAAACAGGCTAAAAGGAAAAATCAGATAATTATATCAATTGACCAAAAGCTAAAAAATAAAAAGCATTTTCTAAAATTCAATAGCCATTAATTATAAAAAATAAAGAAAATCCAGCAGGCTAGGAATGGAGAGAAACCTCTGCAACTTGATACAGACCTTCTGTTAAAAAAAGTGCAGCTAGCATCATACTTAATGGTAAGGGACTTAATGCTTTTCCCCTGTGTTTAGTAATCACTCTGTTTAGCATAATACTGGAAGTTCTAGCCAATACAATAAACCAGAAAAAAAATTAAAAATCATACAAATTAGAAAAGAAAAAATAAAATTGTCTTTATTTCCAGATGACATGATTGTCTACATAGAGAATCCCAAAGAATCTGCAAAAGACCCCAAAACTTCTAAACCAAAAACATGAGCTGACCAAGCTCACAGGATAAAAGATCAACATACAGAAATCAATCACACTTCTATAAACTGAAAATGAACGCGCTGAAACCAAACTTTAACACACAATACCAATCACTCCAAGAGAAAAAAATACATAGGTATACACATAACAAATATGCACAATACTTATATGCTGAAATACATAAAATCATGATGAAAGAATTATAGACCTAAAGAAATAAATAGGCATACCTTGCCTATGGATCGGAATGCTCATTGTAGTAAAGATGTCATTTTTCCCTAATTGTATCTGTAGATTTAATGAAGTTACTATTAAAATCCCAGGAAGATTTCGTATAGACAAGTTCATTTTAAAATTTATATGGAAATTCACAGGCTCTACAATAGCTAAAACAATTTTGAAATAGACTAAAGTATAAGGAATCACACTACCTGATTTTAGGAATTATTATTGTGGGAAAGCAAAATATTTTGGGTCCAAAATATATTTCTCTGACATATTTCAGGGTAGCTAATTCAGGGAGACTGGAAAAACAGGATTAGCTAGAAGGCTATTTCTTTGTGTAAAGGAAATTTACATCTGTATACACAAACATACAGGCTTCTTCTGAGGCGCCCCTCCTTGGGCTGTATTGTTTCTGAGCACAGCTGAGAGACTACCTGATATATTTCCATTTGCATACTATTTGTCTTTATTTAACTTCTAACTTTTTTCTTTCACCTGTGACAGCACCCCCTCCTGAGAACTTCAGAGAAAGCTGGTCTCAGGTGTACATCCACCCACCTTCTATCTCTCATGAACAGTGGGACATTACTCTCTTGTGATTCCCCTGTGCTTTTCCCCTTTCCAAGCCTGTTAACTAATAAAATTTGTTATGGCTTTTCTTCCTATTGATGTAAATTTGTCAGTGATTTTTATTAATGAACCCTTTAGGGATGAAGTTTTCCTTTGGCCCCTACATGATATAGACATAGCACCCAAGACTGTGTTATATTGGCAGGAGGATAAACACATAGATCAATGGTATAGAATGAAAAGCCCAGAAATTGGCCCATACAATATGCCCAACTGATTTTTGACAAGTTTAAAATCGATTCAGTGGGGAAAGAATGTTTTCAACAAATGGTGGTGGAACAGTGGGACATTCATAGGCAAAACAAAATGTACTTAGAACTAGAGCTCACACTTAGAACAAAAATTCACAGATGAGAATGAGATCATTTTTCTCTTTCTAACAGTAATCACATCCATATTGTCTATTTCTGTGATGTTCATTATGGTAGGCACTTGCCTGCCATGTGTGGCCATTGAGCCCTGGAAATGTAGCTAGCTTGAAATGAAATGTATTGTAAATGTAAAGATACACACTGGACATTGAGGACTTAGTATGAAAAAATAATATAGAATATCTCATTAATACAAGGGTACTTCAAAAAATTGTGGAAAATAGGATTAAAATGAAACTTTCCATGAATTTTTTTGAAGTACCCTGGTAATTTCATATGGTTTAAATCTTGAAATAATAATATTTTGGATATGTTTGGTTAAATAAAATATAGTTTATTTTATCTGCTTCTCTATTTTTAATGTGGGTATTAGACCATTTAAAACCATATGTATGGCTGGCATCATATTTCTAATGGCCATAGCTCACCTAATCCATAATTTTCTGTTTTAGTTTCTTTGTATTTAAATGAGAAATAAGATACTTGTGAAACAATCTGCATATGGAACTAAAGATTTTTATTGTTTTATCAAAATTTTACATTTGTTTGACCAAATATTTAAATAATTTTGCAGTCATGTTTACTGATTATTTCTAAAACATTCAATTTAGATTTTGCAGAAGTAAAAAGTATTTTGTAATTATATATCACTTAAACAATACATATTAGGCAGGATCTATTCTATTTATGTGGGAATTACAAAGCTCTTGTCTTCATGGAGATTACATCTTTCAGTTGATAATTTTTATTTAATTTATATAGCTATAGAAATAATTTTAACTGGCCTAACTAAGTCGGCTTGGGTACATACTCAACTAGTGGGAACAGAACCTTGTGGGCCTATCAAAGAGTTGTGTATTATCTAAAAGTATTCATCTTGCTTTGGGCATTAGCCGGTGTGCTTTTCAGAAGAAACGCCGAGTGTTTGTTAATCTACCAAGGTGGCTAAGTAGATATTGGTTCATACAGGTCTGTTCAGAGATCCTCTCTGTACTTTCTCATACTGACTAATTGCCTTTCTAATTCTCTCCCTAGACTCTGAGTTCATCAAAGTTTTGACTTCTTTTTGACACATATGCCTGTGATTGGTGAATAATAAGTAGCAAATATACCATGTGATGAATGAAGAATTGTGAGAAAACATTAAGTTAAATTTTGAGCCAATCAATGCCACAATTCAAGACAGATCCCCCAACCCAGTATATCATGACCATTGACTTCAGTTTTAATCTGGATGTCTTCTTATTGCCTGGAAGCAATCATCCACCTTTGCTTAGTCCTTTGAGCAAACACTTGAAATCGTGTACATTCTTGTCTAGACATTTTTGTTGTTTAGAAATATATTTAATGGGATTTTTAGACTGGACTCAGAAATGAAGTAAGCCGTCATTATCCAAAGATTGTTGACCTTATCAATAAATCATTGGCTCTAGGGCATAAAGATCACTTACTTTTATTGTTTCAGTGAACTTAGTGTCCTGTACATTTACTTCAATAAATAGTAACCAAAGCAGTTTTCTTGACAGTTACATTTTCTAGCCATTGATTTTTGTGAATGTGCAGCATTTAGATTTCTGAGAGAGCTTTAAGAAAGCTTGAGTTGAGTTAAAAAGATATGAATAGTGATTTGTTTTTTCTGTTTATTGGATAATATAAGCATTTATGTAATTGGGAGGCCCCAATAATGTTAAAGGTGGATCTGATAAAAAAGAAATGTTCAGAGTTCTTTTATGAATTCGAGAGACTCAACAGAGGCTGAAAAAATAACTATCATTTAGAGAGTTAACAAGAGTCTATTTTATTTGAAAATTCAAAAAATATTCAGGCATTTCTGTGCTCTTTGCCAGTTGTATTGTTTATATAATAACCCCTTTTCTATACTACCTTTTATTTGAAATCCTTAGTCCTAAAATTATTTAGTTCACTTAGGGAATATAACTGTATCCTTCATGCCTTCCCATTGATTTTGTCTCCATTACCATCAAAACTTTCTCCTCATCAGTAATCCTGGCAGACCCCCAGCCACACTCAAGGCATCATATACCTCAGTGTACTGCATTGGGTCCTATAAATTTTCTGATAGTTTCCCCTCATCTATTTTTTGTTTTCCACAATTTCATTTTTTCTACCTTCCATTTACCTGTTTTGTCTTCTTCCTAAAGAGGGCTTATGTAGTTTTTATCTATGATACAATATATCTTCAATGTGTTAGCTTACCTTGATGTTTTCAAATATGGTAAATTTAAATTTATCTTAAGTCCTAAATTATCTGAATTCAAATTTATAAGAAATCAGCTACACATAAAGAATTTTCTGGGATTTAATTTCAAAACCAACTTTCAGGATATGGCTTATAATCCAAAGATCAACCAAACACTTAAGCCCACTTCAACCCTGGTACCATACAGTGAGTAATGGAGGTCAAAATGAAGACTGGGCAGTGTTGTAGGATCCCCGAATTCCTTCTCATGTTGAAAAGTGTATAGTGAATAAAGTTATTTCTTTTTTGCATTATTTAATGACATTTTGGCAATAGTAACTGCCATATTGTATGTATGTTTTTCTTTAACCAAAAGCTTGATTTAACCAGACAATTTCATTTCACTACATTGCATAGAACTCTGGAAACTTACATAAAATATTTAAACACCTAGGTACACACACACACACACCCCTACCTCTCTGCCTCCAGTCCTTCTCATTATTTTAGAGTTAAGATATAGCCATAGTCTTATAGCACAAAATAAAGAGTGCTGTTTGTTAGCCTGTTGAATTATTTTTATCTAGCTATTAATGGTGCTTATTGTATATCAGACACTCTTCTAAGCACTTTGTAAATATTAACTCATTTTTTAAAAAATTTTTTAAATGGTTATGAATATTCATTGGGTACAAAGCAAATTGTCACCACTCATGCCTAAAATGTGATGGCCAGATCAGACTGGCAGCATGCCCATTACCACAAATTGTGATTATACCCAGAGTCCCCCACCCAATTATCCGGGACCTTCCCCCCACCAGCTCCATTTTGTATCCCTAGATATGTACTCTCCCTCAGCAATTCCAACACACCACTGTGGTCTTTCTTCCCTTCCTTCTTTCTCTCTTAGCTCCCACTGATGAGTGAGCACATGCAGTATTTATCCCTCTGTGCTTTGCTTATTTTACTCAACATAAGTTTCTCCAAGCTTGTCCACGTTGTTGCAAATGGGAGAAATTCATTCTTTTTTATGGCAGAGTAGTATTCCATGGTGTATATATACCACAGTTTCCTTATCCAATCATCCATTGATGGACATTTATGTTGGTTTCATATCTTGGGTATTATGAACAGACCTGCAATGAACATGAGAGTGCAGGTATCCCTTTGACATGATGATTTCCATTCCTTTGGGTATATACCCTGAAGTTATTAACTCCTTTAATCTTTATAAAACCTTTAACAAAATGAGAAAACCTTTAAAAGATGCACATTATTCTCACTTTACAGACAAGGGGATTAAAACACTAGATGATTAATGAACATGCTCAGGGTCACACCATTTATAAGTGGTAAATGGGAATTGACCCTGGGCCAATTTGTTCCTAAATCCAAGAAATCTTTACTTCTTTGGTTCTGCTGTTACCATACATGGTATTGTTGAGAGAAGTGTTGGTCCCCTATGCTTGAAGATAAATATCATAGGCCATTTTACTTCTTCATACTCAAACTTTACCCCAAAATTATTTTGGCATGCCAAACACATTTTAACAAGTTTTCATTATACAGTTGTTCTTCTGAGTAGAAATTGACCATAAAATACAAGCCAAAAATTTATGTTTAGGGTGAAGTAAGCTTTTTAAAAATTGTTTTGGGTGTAGGGTATACAGAAATACATAACTCCATTTCTACAACTTTCGCGTAAGCCTGAATTTTTAAAAACTATAAAGTCAAAAATACATCAAAGAATTTACTAATCAAATCGAAGAATATAAATTAGAGCAGTACTACTTAGTACATAAATATAAGGTCACACATACTATTCAACTTATATTTTCTGTGAGCAGTGCTCTCTGAAGTTGTGCAATGAGGAAGACCTAAAGTGAAGCTATTTTATTTATATTAAAAAGCGTGAAAGATAACAATAGGAAAATAAATTAAACAAATGACGATAATCTGGATTACCCTTCAGTTTCTGTAATCATATTTTTTAATGTTCTTCAGCAGAAATTATTCAAGCATTATTTCCTACTCCAGGAAGAATGCTCAGGACCTTTCAGAAATACGTCAGTTGTTAATAATACCAATACCTGATAAGAGGGCAGGGACAATATTAGTCTCATTCACAGATATAATCCCACAACCAAGACAGCATCTAATCTGTAGTAGAAACTTAATTTGTGGAATAGATAAATAGATCAGTGAATAACAGATGGATGTTGATGGTACTTTTTCTACTTTAAACTACTTTCAAATGTGTTAGTATTCCATTAATAACCTCTTAGCTTTATTTGGGTAGATTTTTTTTTTTTTTTTGGATAGAATTGTAAAAGGCAGCCTAGACAGTTTAAATTACTTGTCCAAGTTCACTGAATGAATATATACTGTATATATTTGGAAATAAAGCCCAGCCAAGACTTTTAGTCCAAGGTTCGTTGCCCTGTATTTCATCATTGTAAAGAGGAGAAATTAAAGAAAAAACAATTTGTGTAAAAGTATACATAAATGTATAAACCAGGAAACACACTCATGAATATATACTTCATAATACCTGAGAAAGAAGGAAATAAGTTCATTGAAATATTTAGTAGAAATGACCTGAAAACTTTATAAATCAAAGTAACTTAATGCTTTCAAATTTTAGAAATTATTTCTATTTTTTGAATTTATCTGCATATGGGAAATTATGCCGTATTATTTTACTAGAAGTTTTAATTTACTTTAGGAGTATATTACTGTTCAGAAAGAGAAATATTTCTGAAATTTAGCTCCATTTTTAAAAGAAAAATTCTGTTAATCTCTTTCTCACATCTTCTCATATGTCTTATTTCATTTTTAATTTCCTGCAAACTTATCTTTCCTCTTAAATTATTCCTTGTCCTTTCTCAGTGTTGACTGATAATAATAATGTTGAAATGTGTCTCTTTCTAACACCCAGGCTATTATCCAAAGCATATCAATCACTCCATCATATTTTAAAATCTGGACTGCACTGCTGAGATCTCGCCTGCTCTGATATTACAATCTCCCAATTCCCATGGTGAGCACTTTTCCTTCTTTCAGCATCCTTTCCAATCAGTTTAGAAAGCTGCCCTTAATCTGCTACTCTATTGCTAAAGCAACATCATTAATCACTTTCAGTCACCTTCCTTACCTTACCTGATCCTCAGAGCTTACCTTATCCTGAATTGCTGCTTCACTACAGCTCTCTTGTATTTTACAATACATCTTCTTGTCCTGTATTTTAGTTTTAATCCTCTTCTTATTTGTTGCCCTTGTTCTATTCTTATATCACCTTCATTCTATTTTCTATGCATGAAGCAGAGCTGCAAATTACAAGTCATCTTACTCCTTGTATTTACTACTTATGTAGTTCTTGTACTTATTTTTATATGTTTTTTTATAAATAACTACTCAGAGCAACTGGGAAAAAAGCGCCCTGATGAGTTGTGATCTTATGTTGTCTGTCAGTTGAGAAATATTTCATCCTGAACTTTATTATTTGTCTTTCTCTAAATGCATTTTCTTTGTACTGCCTGTTCTTGGTAATATTCTAAATGCACCTTTATGTAATTTAGGTTTAATAGCTGGAATTATAAATTGTTCAGTTAAATAGTTATGAATCATGCTTATTACAGATGGATGTGTATTATCAAACATTTTATAAGAAGGCACACGCTCTCCACATGTCCCCTGGCCCCAGAAATAGTCTTTGATGGATGTTCCTGCTTATTGGATGCTCTAAAACTAGAGATATGTAAAAAGAAGATCTGTTCCTGTTGCAGAACTTTAAGAAATTTTTTCCCTAACTTTTTATTCACACTTCCAGTTATGAACTTGTAACACAGAAAGAAAATTGAGATTTTTGTCATGCAATGCTGAAACCCAAACCGACATGTAGGAGGAAGCAGCAGCAGTTCTGTGGGTTTGTCAGGATGGTAAGGACATGTTGTCTTGAGAATTACTTATTAAAGTCAGTGAGTTCATTTGGCTGAAGTAGAAAACTATAACCTATTAATCAAGTTTAAATTTAGTCCTTAAGCTTAAATCTCTTTTAGCTCAAATTCTGCAAATTTAAGCAATTACTTCTAGAAGTGTCTTAATATCACATTGAAGGAGATGTTTAGTATAATTTTAATTTAGCTGTCTAAGGCTAGATACCCATAAAAATTAAAAAGGAAAAAAGAAAAAAGAAAGAAAAGAAAAAGAAAGAAAGGGGGAATAAAAAGAAAGTAAAGCAAAGCAAATAATAACCTCAAGTGCCAACTCTAATTAATCGGTAGTATCTTCTCAAACTAAAATGTTGAGAAAGTCCCATCTGGCCTGAGTAGGAGAATGGAGTGTCCTACTAGCCATGCTTATGGTCAGCCTAGGAGAAGGAAGAGGGCAGGATTGCTGAGTGTCTGTAGACCCTTTCATGCTAAAAGAACGTTTTAGCACTTAAGGTTTGCATTTCAGCCCTGTAAATTGATAATTGGACCACTTATTTTCTGATCCTTTATTGGACCCTTTATTTTTGATACTTGATTAAAAGTATAGTTTGAAAACAGTGTAGTAATAATTACCCCTAAAAAGAGCTTATGCCTCTAAAATATGGATACAAGGTTATTTTCCTCTAACTCTAGTCATCTGTTTTCAGAAAGTAAACCAGGGGGTTTATGGACTACCATGTTATTACATTTTATCATGTGTTTATTAATGATAATCTAAAGGTGAATTTATTAAACTCTAAATTGATTAAGGATCAAGGCTGATGATTTCCATTACACATCCCAGTTATGTTTAGTAAGTAAATAAATAAAAAAAAAATGTAAAGTTTCAAAGATAGCTTAAAGCTCAGAAATGATCAATTTTTATAAATTCAGCAATAAGTATATTTTAAAAAATATTTCTAGCTGCTACACAGATGAATTTGGCATGTGTTTCCTACTTTTTGTGAAAAACTTGCTTTGCATGTATTCTATCTACCTTTTTGTGTGTGGAATACTGTATCTTATTCATTAAACAGTCTGTAAGGGCACGAACCAGTCTTGGTCTGCTACAATTTGCAACTTCAAAGAGACAAAGTAATTTTTAAATTATCGTATACATTTTTTTCAATATGTAAAAATAAGCAGGAAAAGTAGCTACAGTCTTTACTGGAGAACCAGTTGGGGGGAAAAAGCATATGGGTTTCATTTTGGCAAGTGAGAAAAAGAAGTTATTAAGACATACAATACAACAAAAAAATAAGTCACTACATTTAGCAACAGATTGGCTGTGGGTAGCAGAGGCTCATGAGGAGCTGACAGCAGCTTTCTAAGTTTTTAGCTTGGGAGGCACATGAGTGGGTTGACTTACACTTTGTGTTTTGGAAATTGAGAATGTTTTTACTTTAGAGAACTTTTAACCTCCTCTACAGTACTCTTTAAGTCACGTGCTACCCTACTATTGTGAGTAAGGGAGAAAGGCAATCCTGAGCATATTTATTTTAAAACTTACAAGTATTTTTTAAAGGACTCTTTACTGACGGAGTCTCCTATAAGCATCTACCCCACGAGGATGTGATTCCATCATTTCGTATCTGTTACTTGCCTGACATATCACAATGTTTTCATGTGAATGTAGAAATGTTATGGGTTCCCTTTAAAATTGCATATTATTTTCAAATCTATATTAAGTGAAGCCAAGGGAAGATGGCAAAATCTTTTTGCCTTCTGTGCACTGCAGTGTTTCAGCAGAAGTGGACTATCTTTCAGTTTATTAGAGAATTTTAAAATGTCAAACATCAATCAATAGTTTATGCTATTGCTAAACCTAATATAGCAAATAATAACCTAATATTACAGGTCATTCTCAGAAACAGTAAACCATTATTAGGCTACTAAAAAAATTTGGAGCACAATCACATAATACAAATTTCTTAACACAAGCATATAAGCAATGAAAATTTTACATAGTATTAAATAAGTAAGAATTTGAAAATGCCAAAAAACAGCATAAAATAGAGGTCTGAAAATGATTTCGATAATTCAGCATAGAACATTCTATATCTTTTATGTCATGGCTCTCAGAATATCCAAAACCAACTAATGTTTTGGGGGTGACTGTGTGTGTGTTTTGATTCTGCCATTTGCTCTCACTATTCCAAAAGCAGTGTCCTGACTCTTCCAATTGCTCAGACTCCCTATCCTGGAGTCGGTTTCAAATATTCTTCCATCTTTTTCTTGTCTTTTCCTATCAAATCTGCATTTGACAAATCTATTCTCTGTTTTCTTTTTCTAAGTGCTGTTATCCTCGTCTAGGGCTTCTTCTCCATCTTTTCACTAATTCTTTCTTTCTTTTCAAAGACCCTGTAAGATTATTCTTCTTAAAACATATTTGAATCATGTCTTGGCCCTACTTTAAAGCTTTTACTGACTACTTTGAGTATATATTTGGCAGTCAAGGTCCCTAGCCATTTGATCACAAGCTAGTTATTAAAATGGTATTCAATATGTGATTGGCACGTAATAATTTCAGAGAGTTTCCACGTAGATATCTTATCAAATTTTCTACAATACCATGTATGACAGGTAGTTTTTATTACCTATCTCTTATGAAAGAGAAATGTAAAACTCTTTGAAAGTTTTCAACTTACTCAAAAATAACAAATTTAGTAGATGGAACTTGAACTCATACCGTCAGATTCTAAAATAGTGTTTTTCCCAAGGTCCTTCTGCCCCCAGCAGCTTCTTTCTCTGTCCAACTCCCACTGTTCAAATCATTCACTTCTAGATTCCCCATCCAGAATTAATGTGTCACGGCTCATTTCCTCCATGAGCTCTAATTCCTCCATGATTAGAGAAGAACCTTAAACATTAATTTTGGAAATATGAATGGAAAATATCTTAATAATGGAACAACTTCAAAGCAGTGTAGGAAGTTTCAGGAGTAAATTAAATGTTATTGATTAAGGAAGCAAAATAACAATAATGTAAAATTTATGGAAAAGGAGTAAACAGCAAAGCCTTGTGAGATAAACTCTCTTCATGCTTGAACATATGGTGGCAGACATAAAGTCTAGGATAAGTTTTGTGAAATGGGGAGGAGGAATTAGATGATCTGTCAATGAGAGATTGGTCAGAATAATCAGTATATGCAGAAATATGAAAGGGATCTGGGAAGTTAAAAGTACTAAGTATGAAAGTTATATAGCTAAAACATTGATTTTATTTTTAAAATTGTAATTAAAAATCAGGGTACAGAATAGGAGTTACAGCAGAGCCACTGAAGTGCTGCTTATTCTGAATGAGAAACTCAGACATTTCTCACTGTAATGTTGAAAAAGTTATGGGAAGCCTGTGTCTATGAACTAGGAGTAATAACAGTGATATGAATATTATATGAGACAGTATTTGTAAAATGTCTGGTATATGATAGATGTCTATTAAATGTTAGCTATCATTTTTGGTTGTTATTATAAGTTATTGGAGGGTAGGTATTATTGGAGATGTGACTTCTGTCTTTTAGGCATGTGGAATATTGAAGTGATAAATTCTATCATTAATTTCCGTACTTTTGGTACTTGCTTCCTTCAGTGTTTAAAAATATTGACGTAAGCACACAGTTCATCTCTTCAATATGAGGGAATATGGTGTCATGATCACTCAAGTGATATACTGCAACTCATCTGACATTTAAAATGTCAGTTGGATTGAGAAATGAGAGTCCTGGGTAAATGAATGTGATTTAAATGGAGTTTGGCTTATCTACAGACCAAATGGATAATGACTGGGTTCTGGAAACTGGATAGACCAGGGGTAGGTCAATTAGGGTACTAGGGCATGAAGTTTGAGCAATAACTGGGAGGTTATGCTGCCTTGGTCACCAATAGGCCTGCGCCATAGCAGCAAATAGGTAGGTCGGTGTGACATTCAAGAGCAATTGATGAAGGTCTGAGAACCTTGGGATGGTAGGTAATGTGAAGAAATAGAACAGAGTCAGGATTATCTATTGTGGCACAATTTCCCATTCTGAGCATGGTTAATGGGGGTTCAGAGTGGGGGTCTAGAAACAGATCGGATCAGGATGTAAAATGAACTCTTTCCAGTTAGGGGTTAAGGCCTGAAGGAACCAAATAGGAGTTCAATTTATTGGAGTACAAGACAAAGAATGAGTTACAAGAAAAAAAGGGAAGAACCCAGCTAGAAACCAGAGTCACAGCAAGTTCCTGATGAAGCTAGACATGATGGGCTTCTCTTTTGAGGCTCCCTAAGTCCCTTAGTTTTGTCATGTTGGCACATGACTGAACTTAAAGGCTAGGGAGCCATAGGCTAGATGAGATGAACAAATAATTAATGCACTACAGAGCATTTTGTTGCTTTGCCTCCCACAGATTTGTCACCCCTTTTCCCCTGGGTGATGGAGCCACCAAAGATTACTCAAAGCCCATCTCTTCTGAGCAGTGAGAAGCCCCAAAAAGTGTTAATCTCTGGAACCCTCAAGAGCGAGGCATTCCTTCCATTTGGGAAATTAACCACAAATTGGGGTTCTCTTCCCGCATTTATTCTCCAGACCAGGAAGTTACAGGAAGAAAACATAGGTAGGGTTTTTTCTAAGTACAGTTTAACAAGTTTAACAATAGAAGCTGGTAACATTCAATAAGACAAGCAAGGTGACATTCTGTAATGCAATTAAGTTGATCCACTAACAAAAGCTTGATTTTAGCAAACATTCTCTTCTTACAGCAATTTCCCACTATCTTTACATATCAATCAGTAACCTGTCTGTCTTTGAGCCAGCAACCTTGTTGTGTTACAATTCTTTATCTTACAACCGAGACTATAGCCTGGGGAAAATTTCCTGTCCTTTGCAAGGTCAATATTTGAAACTGCAAGGCTTTGGAAAACTAGGCCCTGTGAAGTACATTTCCTTTATGCATACTCCACTTCTAAAACATGAAAAATAAATATAAAATTCTACATATAAATTCAAGCATTATGAATGATCAGCACAGAACTACATAGGCCATAATTTTGTGTGACGTCATAAGGACTTTTTACTGTCATGGTTATGCCTGATCTAAATGAATTTTGCTTGATTTCTGTGTACTTTTAGAGCTTTATACCTGAACATGACTTCTTTCTCTAGCAAATCCTTACCTGTCCACTCTTTGGCTTCTCTCTACTTTACTTTTGTCAGCTAGGTACTGCTTTCTATTCAAAAAATATATTTGCTTGCCTGCAAAGTTGGATGTGGAAGTGGGAATTGAAGTTGAAAATTGCAAGACTGACAGGAACCAATTCACTGAAGACTGTGTTACCACGTGTACTGGGCTGGATAGTACTCCTTTAAAATTCATGTCCTTCCTGGAACCTCAGAAATGTGGCCATGCTTGCAAATATGGCCGTTGCAGATGTAATTAGTTACAATGATGCCATACTGGAGTAGGGTAGGCCCTTAATCAAGCATGGCTGTTTTCCTTATAAGAAGAGGAGAAAAGATACAAAGAAGACATACAGGGAGAATCCCTTATGACAAAGGCAGAGACTTGAGTGATGTGTCTACAAGCCAAAGAATGCCAAGGATTGCTGGCAACACCAGAAGCTAAGAGAAAAGCATGGGGCAAGTTCTCCCCTAGAGTGTTCAGTGAGGGCATAGCTTTGCTGACACCCTGATTTTGAACTTCTAGTCTCCAAAACTGAGAATAAGTTTCTGGGTTTTTTTTACAACAACCCAGTTTGTGGTACTTTGTTACAGCAGCCTTACAAAACTAATACTTTATGGAAAAATTTTAAATATTATATTGTCTATAAAGAATTTTAATTGCCAGAGCTACTTTTCCATTGGACATCAGTTTTGTGTAAATTTGATCATATAATACATCACTAAAGTAATTTAAAAGGATATGAAAAAGTAATGATTTCTTGAAGCTACCCTAAAGTTTAAATTGTAAATCAAGTTAAATTGTATCACTATCAGACATTTGATAGAGTTTCTCACAATAACCTTCTGTGCACTTAAATATATCTTCTCAATATATTTGTTATTGCATATTTGGTGATGTGAACTTTGATTAGGAAGGCCACGTAAGAGTATATTCACATAGACTATGAAAAAAAATAGGTACATGCTAAATACAGGTATGAAAATACACAGAAAATTGCCCATTATCAAGAGCATATTATAGTCATACATCACATGAAAACATTTTGTTCGACTACAAACTGTATGTACGATTGTGGCCCCATACGATTATAATGGAGCTGAAAAATTTGTCACCTAGTGACACTGTAACCATCATAGCATTGTAGGGCAACGCATCACTCATGTGTTTGTGGTAATGTTGGTGTCAACAAAACTACTGCAAAATATGTTGAAGAGAAGTGCCTAGCTTTCCCATAGGATGACCTTCCCAAAGGTCGCTCAGAACTTTAAGATAGAAAGCCAAGCATTTGACACGTTAGGTCTGACCACAAGTGAAAGGGCTGTTATCTACTTCAGAATTTTTACAGTTTTAAATGATTCCCGCCCATCCCCATAGCAAAATAATAGTTAACAGCGGTTAGCTAGCACTTGCTGAATGCTTGCTCAATGCCAGGCACAATCCCTACCTGTAATTTAGGTTTCATGAATTTGTGAGGGTGGTGTTACTCTAATCCCCATTTTACAGATGAGGAAAGTGAGGCACAGAGAGACTTAGTAACATAATTAGAGAGCCCATGCTCATGCAACCAGTAGCCAGTGTAGGTAACAGGAAAATTCATTGATTTTCACTTTTGTAATATACTTTCGCACAATGATGAAATCATCTACCAATGCATTTCTCAGAACATATACCTGTTCTCCAGTGATGCATGACTATGTTTATAATTGTTCTTCTTAAAGCATCCATTTTTTGCCCTTCCCCCTGGTTTTTTTTTTTTTTTTTTTTTTTTTTTTTTTAATGTGGCTCTCTTGTTTAGGCTAAGTGTAACTCTTATCATTCATTTTAACATATGACATATGCATGGAAGATATATGTAAACTCCTTGAAGACAGGGATCCTATTTTATTCATTTTTAAATTACCAAAGCCCTAAAATACTTGAGCCCAGGAAGATTTGTGGGATATCTTAGCCACCAGTGCACACTCTGGTAGTAATGTAAGTACCCTACTTAGCTTTTCTGACCATTAGAAAAGACTTCCCTTTAATAATGAGCATGGAAATAAATAGATTCTCTTTTCACTAATGCTCAGAGGGACCTATTTTGGGGCATTCTCAAAGAAGAAAAAGGAGTCTTTTTAGTTTGATATACATGTATTCTGTAATTTTATGAAAACAGTGGACACTTGCTGCTTTCTTTATCATTGTCATGTCTTTGGATAAGGCCTTAATGTTGCCCAAAATCTTCTATTAAGAATGAACATAAAAGTGAAAACAGTAAAACATTCAGCCATTGGCAGCCAATTATTCTTGCCACTGGGTAGTGTATTTATTTACCAGGGTTTTTAATCAGTGTTACAGAGAGGCTCAAAGACTTGAAGGTCAGTGTTGACTTTAAATGGCAGCATTTCTTTAAGGTACAGAGCCTCCTATGGTGGCATACGAATTGGAATTGCTTATGAACATAGTCTCTGTCTAAGTTGCAACAAAGATTTGTATTGTGAAGATTACTAATAGATTGGGTCCACTGAAGGGGAAGATCAAAACCAAACATGACATTTTGCCCTCTCAAATCATAAAGACATCGTTTTTTACGAAAAGGAGATCAGAATATTACTTTCATTAAAAGAATGAAAGAGTTGAAATTGTTATTAGCCTTAAAGCAGGATAGAAATGTGTGAATCTATCAGGAGAATTTTAAAATATAAGCAGAAATCAAAGTTAGTTTTTGAATTGTATTTCTGAAATAACAAAGATGAGGTAATCAGGCCATGTCTCTGATAATTTAGTTAAATTATATGAAGAAAATCACATGGATAAGAAAGTGTAATTAAATTGCTAGAAATAAGAATGTCATTGTTTTCACTTTGTTTTGCTAAGTGAAAGGTGAGGACAGATATCCTTCTATACTGTACATGAGCAATTCTAATATCCTCTTAGGAATGACAATGGGACAGTAATGGATTTGCCTTTGACCATATTCTGAAAGGATAATATAATGAGTTGGCCGAAGACCCTGTGAAAGGAATTGGTGTACAAAGAAACAAATGCAAACACAAAGAAGCGCCTACAACCAGAGGTCAATGGAATTGGTAGCAAGATTTAAGGAGGGGAAAAAAAAAGAAAAAAAAAAAACAGGAAAAAACAGGGTCAGGGAAGACAGACAAGTTTCTTCCTCCTTATTTTGGTGTTCTCATATCTATGGGGAAAAAATAAAACAGAATAAATAAAACATTCCATCTTTGTGACACGGGGTTGGAAAGATTCAAGATTATTGTTTCTAAACTGATTTGGGGTGGATTCAAAGACCAGGGAGATACCCCTAATTTAGAAGCACCAAGAGCTCCCAGACCTGGCTTTGAAGATAGCTATTAATTTTTTCCTTAGAGCTTTTTTAAGTATTATTTTTTCTTCTAAAGTTATTAATGCTCAAAGAAACCTAATTATTTTTAAAAGATAGAATGCTTGGAAAAAAAAAAAAGATTGAATGAAAATAATACAACTGATGTTTTTAATGAGATTCTTGGCTGTGGCTTTAGAAATAAACTAGCCAGAAGGAGCAGCATGTCAAGATTAACTTTTCCTTCTATCAATTAGATTCATTGTTTGCATCATATGACCTACTTTAGTACTGATGAGTTTTGTGCCTTTCTGCTATTTTCATCTCTTAAAAGAGAAAGAAATTACTTGTACCACCTTTTAGATATCTTGAAATTGTCAGTATAGATGAGTCTTCGTGGATAGAAAATTGATGGACAAAATTGAATTAGACAACAAAGATTAAAGCAGTGAATATTAATTTCATAATGTGGCACACAGCTTTTAACAGAATTCCTTTGAACGACTATTTTCTGAGTGCATTTGTTTTACCACATTATGTGTTTCAATTTTACATCTTAAATACATTTTTAGAATATCTTCATTAGGCAATTGAGGTATTCCTGTTTTTATATATTTATTTATTGTTTTTAAGTCTGCAGTACTGTATTCCTTTTTGAAAGTTGTATAACATTAAGGTGGTAAATAAAAACAAAAAAGGTTTAGTGTCTCTTGTGGGAAATAGTCATTTTTGACCACATTTATTTTCTCTGAAATATGAATGATTTGTAGCCAAAAGGTTTAAGTCTTAATCAAGTGTGCATAGTGAATGCAGTACCATCTACGTTTATTAATTGAAACAGTATGGAACTAATTTAAACACTGCTAAAATTTTTCCTTGCCATAATGTGCAGTTCTTTAAATGTATTGCCTTCTCTCTTCTCAATGGGGTTGTTGCTTTTTAAATTTTCATTAATTCTTAAACTAGACCCCATTGAATTTTTTTTTTTTTTCTGTACATTTGCTTTAAGTTACTGTGTATTGGAGGGAAAGAAAGAGCAGGTATTCTGGTGAGTTATGATGGTAATATGATTGCTGGAATGAAGCAGCTTTTAATGTCTGTCTGGAATGACCATAAAATGGCAGTATATTTAACAGTAATATTCTTCTCTGTGTTATAGCAATGTATCCTAATGGTTTTCTGTACATGAACTTACCTCTTTTGTACACAGAAGTACTAAGTACCTTTTTATACCACACTTTAAAATTTACAAAGGGCTTCAACACACTTTAACAAATGCATATATACATATATATATGCATATATACATACAATATAAATACAACATTTGCTAAGAAAAAAATCCAGCAGAAACTTCTTGTTTGGCTCTCAACAAGCTTCTGACATTTTCTTATGGGTAAAACAGGAAAACTAAGTACGATCCCCTAACTAAATTTTCTACGAAAGCCTAATAGTAATAATACTAAAAAAAACCCAGAAACAAACAAAACATACAAACATAAGGACCATACGGTCAGTAGTATAGTGAATCTATTTGATCACTTTTTTCAAAGTTCTGTTTTACAATTTTTGATATTTTTAAAACATGGCCTACTGTTAAAAGAAAATATTTTCAATTGGTTTTATTCTCTCTCACATTGTATCTTTTAAGAATAATAGTTCATTTCAGGAAAATAAAAATTGTGTTAGCTACCTTTTAGCTATCTTAATATGGACCATGTCACATGCATGACATTTTATTTTGATTTTTGTTATTTAGTTATCACATACTATAAGGGAGATCTTACCAATTCTTTTCTTTTTCTTCAGAAATAATTTATTATTTTATTTTTAAAAACTTCTTTATTGATGTATGATTGATATACAAATTAATTCCCTTTTATAGGCAATAAAATTGAGGTTCAGAAAAGTTGGGTAACCTGCTTAAGATCACATGTAATTGGCAGAGCTAGGATCTGACCCCAGGCAGATTTTATATACTAGTTCACAGGACCATAAGCTGCCTGAGGGCAGAGACCATTATTTGCATCCCTCGTATTTACATATCTCCCATATCAAAATAAAATATAATTACTATTTAGATATAATGGATATAATGAATTACTTTGTGCCTTTTAAAAAAAAAGACATGGAAATTTGATAGCAAGTGTAAAGATTTAGTTTCTAAAGCTGAAGTAAAAAACAGTAGCAATATTTTGTATACATATATTATTGAACAGTCAATCAGCAGCTAAAGCATAACAGATGTTTGGAGATAAAGGTGAAAATGAAGTTTACTTTTTGCCTTATATTTGCTGACTTCAGCATTTATATATAACTCTGGCTCCAGAGACTTGTAATTTATATGTTTCAGACAGGAAAAACTTTGGGTTACCTGGGCGAGTGTAGCTAAAAAAAATAAACTCTGTATTCATCTAGAGGCACTTTGTCCATCCCTTCAGACATACACGAACAGGGCTTCATCTTGGCCCAATGGAACTCCATGCCAGAGGACAGCATAACACAGCTCTGTCACGGCCCTTGCTCATATGAGTTCTTCTTAATGGTCTGGAATATAGTTCAAAAACCTTGGTATTTTTTCACTGCTTTATGTGATCTCTCAAAGCTGTGCTTCAATATCATCTATTCCTTTTTTGTGTGGTTTACTTCAGAGTAGAAGCCCTCTTGCTCCCCACAATCAGGACAGTAATAATTTGGTAGATTAATAAATTATTTTGTATATATTAGAAGAATATGAGTGCTATGGAAAATATAAGTAGTAGGGTAAGGGAGATCAAAGTACCAGAGCCTAGACAACATCATGAAATAAGGTATCATGATGGATTTCATTGAGCAGGTGAGATTTGAGCAAGACTTGAAGCCCACTAGGTATATGAGAGAAAATTGTTTCAGGTAGAGGGAACAAGTAGAAAAAAGACTCTCAGGAGTGTGTTTGGTGTATTCTAGGAATAGCAATAAGGACTGTGGTTATTACAAAGTACAAAGTAGTAGGAAATTATAAAATTAAGGGGATTTGTGGTACAGATTAGATAATTGTACATTTTGGTTTCTGTGCAGTGGAGAAAGAACATAGAGGCATTTGCAAACAATTTGAGAGATTCCTTTAATATTTTTATAATATTTTTTACCCAAAGACCTTGTTTTTTCTTCAGCTCACTTCTACTGAGTTTTTCCCACAAATGCAATTGGATTTTATAGAAAGAACACATTTCTTTATTTTATACTCATATTTCATCTACTTCTGTAGTATATAATTATATTATGGCATTTCATGAGCAGGAATGGGAATAATCACAGTTGATTCTTAGTAAGCGTATGTTCTGGTTATCTAAGAGTATGTTCTGGTTATCTATTGCTGTGTGATAATTTATTCCAAAACTTAGTAGCTTAAAAGAGCAGTCATTTTTTATCTCTCATGATTCTGTGAGTCATGAATTTAGTCACGGGTCATCTGGGTGATTTTTCCACTCTATGTAGTATCAACTGTGATCACTCAGTGGTACTAAACTGGCCAGAAGAATTCAGGAGAGCTCTCTATTCACATGTATGCTGCTTTGTTGGGGACAGATGGAAGACTTGGGTCAACTAAATCTATTGTCTGTAGCACCTACATGTGACCTCTCCAGAACGGTGGACTCAAGGTTGTTGACCTTCTCATATGGCAACTCAGGGTCCTAGAGTGAATGATGCAAAAGACAAGAAGTGTGCATTTCAGGTATCTTAAAGCCTGTCCCTGGAAACCAGCACAGCATCTCTTCTACCACATTCTATTAATCAAAGAAGTCACAGAGCTCACCCAATTCAAGGGAGGAAACAAAGACTTCAAGTTTCTAGTAGAGAAGTGTGAAACATTTTTGCAGCTATCCTTAATTTAGCAAAGCATATAATTTAACTTTAATCGAGAGTAGTTTTCTAGTTAATATCTTTCGGCAGGCCATCTTAATCCATCAGTAAATATAACAGGGGGAATACAGAGTTTTGGCTAATCCAGTGATTCAGTTAAATGAAGGTCTGTTAAGATGAATTCTGCTATAATTCCATTCATTCTTTTTATTTCAAATTTTCCTAATTTTTAATTACTGCTAATGTTTCCGACCAATGACCTTTAAAATCTTAAACGTTTAGTATATCATATAGAAATGGGCATCTAAACATGGCATAATTATAAATGCATTTACTTTAATGTCTAGGAAACATATTCTTTTTGTTTGTTCTCAAACTTTTAAATATAATCCATTCCTTCTTTTCTTTTAATTTAATTTAACTATTCTTTAGGGTTTTAAATACCTGACTGATATTTTAAAAAATCTCAAATTTGATGTTTGTGTAGATTATACACTGAAATAAATCATTGCAAAAAATATGGGCAGTGAACTGTTAGAGATTCTGTTCCTGTTTGAACCATGAGAAATATTAATCACCTTCTCACTGGCCTTTTGGCACATCTGCTCCATTTAAAACTATGGCAGGGAGGTGTGTAAGACTGAACTGATTGTCTCAGAGTTTACTGAGCTTCTTTCTAAACTTTGTTTTTCAGTAAAAGCAATAGCTTCTCGAGCAGTACTGGTTATTCCACACCCACTAATTATCATCCAACCATTTACAGTTGAAATGGTAATCAAACCAATGAAAGCCCAAGATTAGCTGCATTCCTTCTTCATTTCTAGTGAAGAGATTCATCTGAATATCTATAAAATATTGTGTTGTGCATTCCCTGGCAGATGCAGTAAAACAAATGCACACAAACTTTTAAAATACAGCTTTGATTTTCAGGTTGAATTTTAAGTTGGACATATTTTAACTTTGCAATTTAATTATAAAAGTTAAATGATCTTAAAGGATCATTCTAGTTATAAATAGAATAAAAGGATTTAAATTTTATTAAATATAAAGAAATAAAAACATTTTAAATGGTAAAATATATACTTTTTGCCCATCAGAAATTACTGATTGATGCTTCTATTAAAATTATTATGTTCTAAGTATATAATGATATTTGGGGCCAATTTTCATTTGAGGAATGGCATACTGTGTGACAGGTTGTGAGGTGTTAAGAGATAATTGCATGCCTAGAAGGTGTGGTGAATAATATGAGCCAAGGCCAAGAACATCCAGAAACCAAACTTCAATATTACTCCCTGGTGTGTGTTATTCTACTTAGGAAATTGCATACTTGTTGGTTGTAAATTTAAAGATTAAAAAAAAGCTTAAATTAGTTCTTTCATCATTTTTTTTAAAAAAGTGCTTAAATATTTACTGACCCATTAAAATGTATTTAGTTCATAATCATAAATATTATCAGGGCTATTGAATAGGGGAATGTGCCCAATGCCATTCTGGACCTTCCTTTTGAACTAATCTTCATTGCCAGCAGAATGAAAGGCATGCAATAAATCAAAGACATGTACTGCTAAATAAAATTGTTGTGTTCACTTATATACATTTGGATACTTCTATACATTTAAAGTAATTCCATTTTATCAAAATGACTGTATTTAAGCCAAAATGCAACTCCCTCTCACTTTTTCCAGTATGAGACCACAGTATTTCACAATAGACACCCAGGAAAATAACAGATAAGAGAAAGGAGAGAGAGAAAAGGAACATTTTAAGTTTTTTTTTTTTTTTTTTTTTAATTTGTGTTCAATGAAATAATAACTCTGCAGTGCCCTCCCTTTGATTCCTTACTCATCTAAGGCTAGGACTATTTCTATGGGTGGAAGTAATATTGATTATCTAGGACGAAATACCTTTACTAGAGGCTGCTGTGAGCACATCACTCTACTGCTAAAATATACTCAGGTGAGAGCTGGGAGATACATCCTGACAGAACAATCATACCTATGATCAGGGCCTGGCTTTGAATCCTAAGTCCTACCTTTTTAATTTTGTGGTCCTGGAAACTTTGTAAACTCATATGCCTCAGTTTTTCCATTTGCATCTGTAGGAGGACAGTAATAGTACTTACTCTATACATTTGTTGTAAGAATTATATGAGCTAATGTATGAAAAATGCTGTGTAAGGTAGCTATCCTGAGTTAGGACTCAATACGTATTAGATATTTAATATTAACTTGTTAATACCTTCAATTTATGTATGACATTTTAAAAAATTGAGATGTTTTTAAATTAATGAGATTTATATGAAATGTTTAGAATTGTCAAATCAGTACATGCAGAAAGTAGATTAGTAGGGTCTGGGAAGGTGGAGAATGGAGAGTGATTGCTAATCGGTATAGGGTTTCTTTTTTGGGCTGATGAAAATATTTTATATT